>NW_027223001.1:0-57000 GCF_030179905.1 Drosophila bipectinata | reverse complement strand
GCAACAACACCACCAAGGGGACCCTCCCACCCCACACACTCGAGCTACAGAGGTTCGGGCTGACATACAGGTAACTTTGCATGTAGCGAGCCAACCGCCCCAGACAGCCAGGCAACTTGAGGCCGTACATCGGATCCGGAGAGTGGATGCTGGGTACTGGAGACCCAAAGACATGGACACACCCATAGGCGCAGGCTGGGATCAGGATCCGGCAGGGTGGCGGCAGGGGCAGGAGCTGGCAGTCAAGCGATCTCGGCCAAGTGACAGGAAATGCAATTTGAGCGCGCTAACTTTTGACTGCGTTTAGCTTTTGATAGGCGAAAGTACACAAGTCTATTCGGAGTGGTACACATGTGATATTCGGTTCTTTTTTCCCGTGTTTTCATTTTTTTTGTGGGTGTTGCCGGGTCGGTGGGCGTAATCCAAGTGAAATATCTTTGATTTTAATTGGAATTGCTTAATTAAGCGCAGAAATTTGTTTCGTGTCATTAAAAACGGCTAACTTTGTGGATATACACAGGTAATTGAGGGCAAAAGTCGATGGTTGGGGCACATATCTCAAGAGTTAATAGAATGGAAGTAATTTATTAATCATGGGGGTCTCATGGGGGTAGTCTCATGAAGCCTAAGTTTCAGACGATAGTGGTTGGAATTCCTTAAAAGTTAAAAATCTTTGGAAAAGTTTAAAGTGGGTACCGGTTATAGCATCTTTCCTAAAATCGCTTTGTGTTGTTTATAAAGCTTTTTTAAAGACTTTACTGGTAGTAATTCCTTACTTTTGATAGACTTTGGATTCCTAAAATCTTCGCAAGCTGATGTCTCGTCCATTTCCCCTTTCCCTAGTGCCATTATGGATCTCCCCCAGATCCTCTTGGCATTCAGCAAACTGAAGCACATGTTGTGTGCCAACTTCTCGCCTGCTTGAGATGGGAGAAAAAGTTGCCGTATCATTTAAACTGCCGCTTCGTTGTTTACGCATCGGCACAAACAATAACACAGCCACAGACAGCGACTCAGATACAGATAGAGACCCACAAACACGTAAAGATACAGATGCAGATACAGAGACGGCAAAGGCAACAAAATCATTTGAAGTGCATAGATCAAAGTGACCGAGGAGGCGCCAGGCCAAGAGTGTTGTTATTGGCGGATTTCTTTTTTTTTTTCTGGCCATTGGGTTGCTGTTGGATCGGTTCTGACCTCAGACAACCTGGCACACGTTGTGGGGCTTTGTTTTCAAATCATAACTGCCACATAAATACGAAAAACGTGACTTTAAAGCTTAAGTTAAGGAACTCCTGGGACTTTTGAACTTGGTAACTATATTTAAAAAAAAAACATTAAAGTCGTTGCGACTACAAGCCCTTCAACGGAGCCGAAAAGTGAAAATTCCATATACAGTTTTTCAATTTTCTCTGCGATCGACCTCGATTCCCAGCCGAGAAACCACAAAGACTGCTGCCTCAGGTCTCGTATTTCCGGTCGGTCTTTGGCCTCGCGTTTTGTTTTCGCTTTTAATTGGAAACAGATTTATCGCGTTTCCCTTTTCCTATTGTTTACTAATTAGACATTTATATTACATTTTCAACAATAAATCAATCGCAGCCCGTTAAGGCTCCATTTTCGTTGTCGCAACCGGCACAGCAAGGCAGCAACACCTTTGTAAACATTTTCGCAAAAGATATTTATGAGAGTCTTGCCATTGCAAAATTAATGCTTAATTTAAGCGTCAGAAAAATAATTTGCTTGCATTTTTTCGATCTCCTCACCTTTTTCCCCTCGCTCTCTTTACTTTTAAAGACCCGAAACGAGTTCCCCGTAATCAGATTTAATGAAAATTGAATAATAAATATTATCAGGCGTGGAGCGGGCATGAAAAAGATTGCTGGAAATTGCCGCAATATTTTGGTTTAATGTTTTCAAACACCCAGAAGCTGGTCAAAAAAACGTGGCCAAACGCCAAGGTATTAATGTTTTTTTATGAGATAGATGAATATTGTGAGATAAAATTGCATTTTCTTGCCATTTAAGTTTGTAAATTTATTTTTTTTTTGGCAGTTGGCTATGGGTTTTTAGACTCTGATTGTGGGAGGCGTTTATTGGAATTTTTTTTTCTCATTTTGGCTTTGATTCCATGAGAATTTTGTTCATTTAAGGTTTTTGACATTTATTATCAAGTTAACAATTAGGTCTTGGGCGTAAAATTTGTATTCCAAAAAGTGGTTGAGAGAAGGTTTCAAGGTTTAGGCCCCCCACACAGACAAAAAGGTACTAAAGCCCTCACCCAATTGAACTTTAATCCAAAAATTTCAACAATCGACTGCCGCCTGAGGCGTCACAGTTTGGGAGCCACTGCAGCTTAATATCAGACCTGATCCGGCCAGACTGACACTTGCATTTGTCATTCGGCTCATTTGTTTGTTTGTTGTTAGGGTTTGTTTGTCCGTCCATTTGCTCTGCTAACAAGTTTTGTTACAGTATTTCTCTAGGCCCGGAGTCCGGACCCAACCCGCCTTCCTCGACCTCCCTACACCCAATATGGGCTTTTGTTTTTTCCTGTTTTTGTTTATGGTTTCAGTGCTTTTTTCTGTGATTTTGGGTTTTATGTGCAATTAGCGAGCGCATTGTTTGTTTGTTTTTTGTGGCACGTTTCATTGTAATTAAAAAATCGCCGTTTGCTTGCCACAGTCTGTATGCCATGTGATTTGACTTGGCCAGTTCCACGATCTATTCCCCAAAAGCAGCACCAAGTAGGTGTCCCTCAGCTTCCACAACCCTGTTCTGAGATTTTCCGTTTTTTTTCTTTATGTTTTTGTGGCAAATCTGAGACACTGAAAATGTCAATATTGTTGTTTCTTAAACACGACATATGCCTTAAGGTTAATTATTGTGTGAGACTTTCTTGTGGCCTGTGGTTATGCTGGAAATAAAGTCAAACACCGACCCAGACAGCAATAATTCATAACATTAACATCCAAATATGCAGTTTTTGAAAAATTCCATCAATATACACAATAAATGATTAATTGATTGACTTCCTTGCATCCGAAAAATGACATTCGGTTATGAGGAATTCAATGAATGATTCATAACAGAGGCAGAGATGGATTCCTCGGCAATTTGCATAGTCTGTTTGGCATTGGGTTGGATGGTATGCTTCGGACTCTGATATTGTGTCATTTCATAAACAAATGGGACCTCGTATCAAGTCGGACAAATGCGCAGAATGTCATCAGAGTTGCCCAAAATGGCCCAAAGGCGGCCACAACTGGCTGTCTGCATCTCTCCTTTTGGTATACAGATTGGTAATGCCGGATTCGTGCTGGCTTGGAGCCATGATTGGAGCCCTCCTTCTCTTCCCCACAAAAAAAATGCTAATTGAGTGCCAGGCAGGCGCCAAATGTGGGTCCACCGTCTATCAATGCAGTAGCCTGGCCAATACTGTTCGTGGCTTATACTGCTTTATGCATTTTAAAGTGTGTGCCATTTTATTTTTTTGCAAATTTGTTGAGTGATTCGATTACATAAGAAAAAATTAGAAATAAAATCTATTCCCCGCCAATATATACATTTTCTTAATTGATTTTTCTTCATCTTTTTCCCGACAGCAGGCTGCATTTGCAAAACTCATATTCGAACGAGTTTTAAAACATTTTTAGTGGCTGCCACTCAACAGACCCCGAGAGACGAACTTGCCCCATACTTTAATGGTTGAAGTAGACAAAAAATAAAATAAAAACTTGCAATCAAAATACTTGTGTATAGATTTGAGATGTTGACACATGTAATTGATAAGAAAACTGCCTGACAAGCCACTGATTGTATATTCCTAATGAGATATTTTGAGGTATGAACCATACTTATACGAGGGCAGATAAGTAATTCAAAAGCCATATTCTGGAAATAACTCTATGTTTTATTGAAAGTGTCTAGCATCTCTGCAACCTGCTGCTGAAGTCCTCTTCGACACCTTTCAAATCCCGCAGCTCATCGGAATTGAAGCCAATTGCAGTGACCAATTAGGCAAGCTTTCTATGCGCACCGCCGCTGGGGGTAATTATTCGACTTGGACGCGGACATGGACATGGCGATGAAGGCGCCAGTCGCGGACTTGGCATCCATTTAACCATATTAAATGCCATAAACTGCTGCGAATGCAGCTTTTATTAGCGTAATTAACACCTCTCGCTCCGGAGCGACGACAATTAAATGAATAAGGAACCCAACTATACTGCCGTGAGGATTTGCTTACCACGTTGTCGGGGCCGCGGGGTCGTTGTGGATCGCAGGGGTACAAAGTGTTGTTGCTGCGTGTAGACCGGCAGTCCCGATCCGGCGAGCAGGCCCGGAGGACAGGGTGGTATTGGGCCCAGATTGCTATAGACCACGATATTGCGGCCCGGCTGAAGGATGACATGTTGCTGCTGCTGCTGCTGTTGTTGCTGCTGCTGGTGGGTCATGTTGCCCTGCAATGTGCGTTGCTGCTGCTGTTGCTGTTGCTGCTGGTAATACGAATAACCATTTTGCTGGGGGCGGGGAGTTACGGCTATAATATGCATATGGTGCTGTTGCTGCTGCTGTTGGCTCATAAGTACCCCACCCACCACATGTTGCTGCTGTTGCTGCTGCTGCTGCCGAAAGCTCGAGTGATAGGAGGGTTGCATCTTTGGTATCAGTGTGGTGGCCGTGGCCGAAACCGGGGCCATTGTAGTGGTTCGAGTGGCATGTGTGGCATTCCGCCTATAGGGATGCACTCGAAACTTTCGCCTCCTGCCCAAGGTCGAATTCCTGCCAATCTGCTGTTGGTTGGAAAACTTCCGGCGCAACTTGCGACGGCCTGGTGTGATGGTGGTTGCTGCTGTCACCGATGCGAAAGTGGCTGCTCTCGTTCCCGATCCCGATCCCGTGGCGACAGCACTTGCCGTTGCCGTTTGGATAATTTCATTGAATTTGCTGCTTATATTGATATTTACACTGCTATTTACACTGGTTCGGTGATGTTGCTGCAACGTATTGCCCCCGGGCGGGCCGTGTTGTTGCTGTTGCTGTTGCTGGTGGTGCAGCTGCAGCGTTTGTGTTATGCAGACTAGAAAGACGCATAGGTGCAGCAATTTTGTCGCCACAACCGCCGCTTCTACTGGCACACGTTTCTTTTGTAGTTTCTTTGTTGGCTTTGTTGACGCGTCTGTCATTTTGACAGTTCGTTTGTCAGACGCTGGCATTATCTTTTGTTTTCTTGGGCTTGGATGATTTTTCCCGATTGGTAGTTAATCATTTTTGATGAGTTAAGCTATGAAGAGCTTATGTAGATTTGTGGTTTGCTTGGAACCTTTTAAATATAGTAATTTCACTTATTGTGAGAACTGTTTTGTAGTTGAACATATTTTTGGTAAAAAAAAAAGAGTCAACCCAGTTTCAACCCATAATTGTTTCAAAAAAAGTTCTTGTTTTCCCCAAAAACGATTCAACAAGTTGGCAAACAAATAAACCCCATTTGACAATTTGTAAATAAACAAATAGTATTTTACAATTTCAGTTCATCCACAGATGTGTTGATGTGGGGTCTGGAGGCTAATTAGTAAAGACAAACAAAAATAGCATAAACTCTAAACAAGCGTGTAACAATTTGTAGAACTCTTAGGCGAGTTCGAAATCGTCGGAATATAGATCGAGAATACATATATAAACAGCTTGGGAGGTGTTGGCCCAGGCCCAGGCCCGGTGGTTAGTCCCTGCCAATATGGGTCGCCTGAGACCGATGCCAAATATTAGATAAATACGGAAATATCGAGCCAGATGGGGCAGCAAGCATAAATTTGCTTGGTAAACCTCATAAAGTTGTTTTGAAAACTTCATTATAAAGGGATCCGCCGAGGGAACTCCGCTAAGCTGTGACGGGTATTGAGGCATCCGCTAGATAAAATAAATATTTTCCAGGAAGCCCAGCTGCAAACAAAGTCGCATCCAAAATATACTACACAGACGAGATAATAAAACTACAAACGAAACAAGCAACTCAAGAATTCGCAGATCGGCCAAAGTAAAGGAAACCCATTCAAAATCGTGATGTAATAAATTTTCAAAGCGAATTATACGAAATAAATAGGTATCCAAAGCTGTGAACAACAAAATGCCGGGAGATTTTGTTTTTTTTTAAGATTTTTGATCTATAAAAAGCCAATCGAGTGACGCAAACCCAAATCCCGTGATGAATAGTAAATCGTAAATAATCAAATATCGACTGACAAATGGCAATAACCCCTAGTTAAGCCCTCTCTTCTCGGTTCACTCTACAAGTCCACAAGTGGAAAATTAGTTGAAAAAGCTACACAATTTCAAATAAGTGAACAAGTTTTTGTTTTCCTTTGAAATTTGGCGGCATTCGGTTATTTGATCTTTTTTTTTTAAGTTTCTTCCCCAACAAACCCCACCGAAAAAAAAAGAAACATTTTTTCATAATTTTTGTTTTCTTTGGGCATCTTCCGCTTTTTGAGGTTTCTTAGTCATTGTCAGAGTCTGGGCTTTTTATTTGTTTTTTTTGGTTTTGTCTTGCTGTTCATTTTTTGAGAGCCTCTCGGCTACCTAATTTAAATTTCTCACATTACAATTAAATTTGAAGAAAACTTGTTGCTGGGCCCAAATGCTCAAAATGCCGCACTCAAAAGATTCCAATTTTTCAAAAGAGACCGTTCTACGAGTTACGAGTACCTGTACCTGGGCCATTTACCTTTCGGTGTAAATTTTGAGTGCCATGGCATTCCACAGCTGACAGTTTAGTGCCAAATTAATGTAAAATTTTTCAAAAAATGTCTGAACTGTGTGCGCATATAATTATTTCTCAAATTGGACCTAATTGAATGTGACGGCCAGGCCACGACCAGTTTTTGTTGTGGTCTGTCTTGGGGGAGACGGGAATACTTTCTGACATGGGTTGGTCCTTACTCGAGGGGAAGTAAAGGGTTCCAGATATGTGAACCAAACTAAAAATAAAGTAGATACAGGCTTTGAAAGTAATCAGATAGCAACTTCATTTATAAAATGTTTGGATTAAAAAACCCAATCAAACATCCATAACATGCCGAAATTACCGAAATATCTCTTGATTCTAATTATTTATTTCACTTAGTACTTGCTTAATTCTTTATTGATTACTTCCTGTGATTAAGGTATCTAATGAGTCTAAAGATTTAGTAATAGATCAGTGGAAATAATCCATTGATCAGAGAACTTCATTAACCCACTTTCTTGACCTAATTTTTGAGGTTTGGAAACCTTTCTCCGAGTCTCCCGCGGAGAGGAAAAGCATGTGAGTCCTATATCACTTTTTATATTCTAGAAGGCAGACGAAACAAGCTGCTTTCTAAAATATAGAGCTCCATACTCCATACCGTTGATCAACTTGCAAAACAAATAAATGTTTTCATTCGAAAAAAACTTATGAGCTACCTGGAATAAATGTGTTTTTGGATCCGACAAAGTACCCGGGCACTGCATCAAACTATTAACACATTTTCCAATTTACGGAGTGAAAAACGAAATCGAAACTCGACAAACAATTCAATTGCAATTATGCAATAAAGATTGGAAACCCGAAGAGACCAAAGGAAACGAAACCATTCCTATATGCGAATCAACATGTGGCCGTGTCCAGTGGGGAGACTGATCAAGCGGGTCAGCGGGTGGTTGCTCCAGTGGCTCTGCACTGGGCGATATTCAAATAGTTTATGGCTGCTTTCCACTCGCCTGCTTCCATCGTGCCAGCTCGGTTTCTGGAGGCGAATGATGAAGGCGTTAAATGATGAGATTCCCCCAGCGGCTTGGCCCGTTTGCCAGTTTGTGGTGTGAATTGTGAACAGTTGGACATGTGCGAAGTGTTCAACAGATTCTGTAAGTGGGTTACATTTAATGAAGATGTGTGGGGCTATAGGAAAACAAAGTATGAAGCAGGTGGAAAATCCAAGCAGCAAGAAGTACTTAACAGAGGCTCCTTTCTTAAAATGAAGATGTGTATCCACTCCAGCTCATCCAGTTTCAAATAAACAGAAGCAAAACTGTCAGAACCTTTTAAGAAATTTAGCTAAACAGCCAAATCAATAAAGTGGTGAGAAATTCGATATTTCATTTTGCTTCCATTTTCGCCTCCATATCTTCATTTTTTTTTTGAAAATCATTCAAGTGTTAAGAAGAGCCGGGAGCTAATTACGGAGAATTGTCACGACTAATTAGAACAAATAGCAAGGAGCTTGGCGACACTTTTCGAAAGCACATTGTCAAGATAAATGCGAAAAATCCGGAAAAAATCAACGTACAATGTTGCAGTGGCAATCGGTCGTGAAAAACGGGTTTCCAGCACAAGTTCCATTAAATTTTGGGCTTAGACTAAGAAAAATTGCCACGCAGCAGCCTTGTGGGGCTAGACAAGCCCAGTAGCTACGCATGCAAGGCAGAAACACAAAAAAAAATGTCTAAAAAGGAAAATAGAAATAATGAGCCAACATAAGAAATGACTTAATCGCTGGCGGCTTGTTAACCCCAGCCTTAGGCCTGGTCTTGGCGTTGCAAGCCGATCAGGTGATGGACTCTTTCGGGGGCAGGTGGGCCGAGACTAGACGTGGTCTTTAAGTAGCTGCACAAATAAAGATTTACGGCAATTTACTCGAAGGCCTCAACCCATGACTGCTAGTCAATAATTTGCGAGGCCCCCAAAACGCGAATCGTTTGCAGATTATATGTCTGACTTGGCTCGAAGGAAGGGGCAGATTGAAGGGGCAGACAAGAAAGAAGGAGTGTAGTGCTGGGGAAAGGAAGTAGGAGACCACCGTCAGCGCCTTTGAGGAATTGCATAATTATAGCATTTCCCGGCCAGTCCATGACGGCTTCATTTACATTCCATCCAACGCTATCCGAGGCTTCAATATGTTTACCTTGAAATAAAACTTTAAAGACTTTTTTAATAAAAATAGAAAAAGAACTTTTGCAAAAATGTATTAGGGTATTTATCAGAGTATCTAATTTTCATTATGTCAATGTGAGATTTGGCCATTTTTTGTTTGCATATCTACCCTGAGGCTGGCAGCCCAGACAGGGCCGGAGAAGGCAATATTGGTACATTGTTACTGCATGATACTGATCTTGATTGCTAAGATCGCACACAGCATGATCGGGGACTTGACTTCGAGTTCGTCTAGTCAAGAGTTCAAGCTAGTTGCATTGTTTAGCTTTGGCTTTGACTTTGTGTCAGTTTGGGCCTCTTCCGATAGCGATCGGCGGTCGTGGCTGCTGCCTCACAGTGCCTGTGTGCGAGAGTGTGGCATGTGATTAATCTTGTGTGTCAGGGGCCATGGGAAAAGGGTTAGGCATGCCGGAGAGTGGTGTGCAGCTAGAAAGTGGCACTCATATGCATATGAATCGGTCTTCTGATATCACTTGTCCCGATCGACTGAACACCAGATGCCAACTTTCAAACTTCCGCCAATTGCCTGGCCAGTGGCCACACTTGAGTAAACAATTGAAACTAGAAACAAAAATGTGCAAAATGTAGGATTCCTCAAGTATGAACCACAATTGAGATTTATGTGCCTGGCTAAGCTTTTGTGGGAGGTCTTCTGATCGATTCGAGTGCGATATGATCGAGGAATTTAAAGAAATCACTTGGGAACTAAACCAAAAAAGGCAAAGGGGATCTGTGGATAATCAAGGAGTCTGTATAGACATATTTTTCCTGTACTTCTGTTAGGATCTTCAGATCGTATATTTTAACAACAAAAACTCATGCCGGGAATTGTAAATACAAACTATGTTTTACCCATTTAATGTGATCATATGGACAATCAGAAACGATCATTTGTGATCGTCTCCCGCCCGAGAACAAAATCATAGAGTACTCAGAGTTCGAAGTCCCGCGGGCTTTTCCTTCAGATCGGTATGCCAATTTAAGCATTTTCTGTTTGTGGGTCCTCTCCCGATCCCTCTGGTTTTTGGCTTGATCTTTGATCTACAATTTGAGACGGCGGGCCGGAGCTTTGCAGGGCAGCCGTTAGATCGAACCCGATGCGATCTTTCATTTAGGCAGAACTTGTTTTTGCGGCCGATCGAAACCTCGGTCTGGAAAACAATGGCCAGGCGCCGCCGCTTTCAAGTTCAATGCGATGCGAACTGATGGCGACGATCTGACGATCCTCGAGCTCCACAGAGGAGCAGCGAATCTAATTGGGTCAGCCCGTCTTCGGATTGCTGGCCGTTTAATTGGATTACCGCCTTTTGATTATGACTCTCCTTCGGCTTCTATCTTTTTCGATGGCAACACGCGTCACATCACCACGTTGTTGACTAATAGCACATCCACATAATACCTAAGTGCCCGACGGGTTTTACAAATTGCTGTGCTGTTTTATCATTTTAAAGATAAATAACAGCTTCTCATACATGTACAAAATATTTGATGATTTTTGTTTAAAAACAGAAACAACAGCAATTTATTGCATGATCTACTATTGATGATCTACAATATTATAATAACATTTAATAACTCGGAAACTATTTATAACAAAACAGAGCAATTCAGTCATTATTCGAATCACGATGGCGTTAACAGCGATAGCCGCTATTGTCCCGATAGTAGTTCTATTCTTTGTCGGAAAGGTAAAAATATATTATAGAATAGAATACCCTTTGAGTTATGCAATATCCTTTTATGTAGGTACAAGGCAGTGTTGAGTTTACAAACATTAATTGCACATCCCTGGATACAGATTTTTTAGACTTTGATCAGTGTATGCTGAAATCAGTGAACCGCACCTATAAATATTTGACCGTAAAAACAAAAATCCATAAGTTTCCCTTGGATGATATACAGGTGGTGCTAACATTTGTGCTAAATTTTAATTCGATTCATCAATATCCTTTAAGATTAATTTAGCGGTTCTCAAACGGTTAAATGGCTATAAACCATTTTTGTTCAACTTTACTGCCGATGCTTGTAAATTCTTAGGAGGGAAACAAAATCAGTTACAAAGGTATTTCTATAGCATTGTTTCTCCTTACACAAATGTGGTTCACAAGTGCCCTTACAATGTAAGTATTGGTAGCTAAAAAACCATAATAATTATTAATATCAAACTTTAAATTACAGCACGATTTTTCTGTGGCCAAGCTGCCAATAAGCCATGTGAATCACATGTTGACGAATGTTTTGCCTTTTCCTGAAGGAGAATACTGCTTATATCTTACTTATTTTAATTGTAAAATAGCTCGAGCGGAGCTAAGAGTTTTCCTAAAAATATATTGAACTAAATGGTTATACACTCGGATGAATGAATATCTAGTAATAAATATTAAGGCGGATTACGAAAGGATATAGAGACGACTGTCTAGTTGTAGCTACAGAAATAGACTATAATGAACCGAACAAAAGTATTTTCATATCAATGCGGTTAATAGCAGTTGACAGTATAAAAAAATATATTGCCATTTTTGGTTTTAAAATTTAAATAGAGACAATTATTCGCTTGAACTGTTATGAAAAATAAAATTTATCAGTCTATAAAATTGAAACGACTTTTTGACTTTCAAAATAACTTACTCATCTACGGAAGGCAATATGGTGACATTCAAGCCGATATCAGTGTTAGTCGTTATGTTATTTTTATTTTTAGCAGAAAAGGTAAGCTGTATAATCCTCTATAATCCTGTATAAATTAACAATTTATTCCTTTTCAGGTTCAATGCAATGTTGAGTTTACAAACATTAATTGCACATCCCTGGACCCTGATTTTATGGAATTCGATCAGTGCTTTCTAAAGTCATTGAATCGCACTTATAAATACTTAACCGTGAAGGCAAAATTCTATAAGTTTCCGATAAATGATATGAAGGTGCCTATAATGCGAGAAATGTAGCCATCATTACAAAAGTCTCCTTTTAGATACATGTTGAGGTCCTCAAACGGTTAAATGGCTACAAACCCTTCTTATATAACTTCAGTGCCGATGCTTGTAAGTTCCTAGGTGGGAAACAAAATATGTTGCAGAAATTTTTCTATAACATTGTTTCTCCTTATACAAATATTGTTCACAAATGTCCTTATAATGTAAGTATGGATATGTTGTAATTAGTTTTGAATAAGACTTTGAGTTACAGCACGATGTTTTTGTGGCCAATCTGCCAATAAGCCATGTGAATTACATGGTGACCACCGTTCTCCCTGTTCCTCATGGGGAATACTGCCTTCACAGTGTTTACACAGCCGATGAAAAGATTCGAGCGGATGTAAGGGTTAACGCTAGAATTTATTGATTCCTTTTAATAAAACTAAAATAATGGGCATTCTTCCATGGAATAGTATATTGGATAATATTTGGAAAAAGGGAGGGTTGAGTCACCCATCGTAAAAAGAACTGGGTGTGAGTTGTACCATTTTATGTAGAAGCTAGACTCATTTAAATGATGCATTGGTGGGGCTGGCCCTAGTTGAGTTGAAGTTACTCAAATATGGGCGCATTCCAAGTTTATCATTGAGCAAACACCTCCTCCTCACACGGCGCGTTTTGGAACCTTTGAGTGTGAAATGTAATTCCACTGATGGAAAAACTCATCTGGAGAGGCACCTACGAGACTTGACGTCTCGTAAATGTTATCTACTGCTTGGGCAAACACAGATTCTAAGACAAAAGGTAACTACTGTCGAGGTTTCCGGGGACGGAAGAGCAGATGCAGATGAATAGATCTAAAGGAGGCCAAGCTGGATGGCCCCGGGTTGCAACTCTATTAGCATTCCCAGAACCAGAAACACGAAAGTCCACTGCGGCTGCTCATCCATAAATCTGGTCGCTGCTCTCAGCACTGCAGCACCCATTAATCATCATGAGTCCCAGTCCAATCATCACTTGCAGCTCCATCGGCCCGCCGCCAGCTACCACTAAACATGGGCATGGACCTCTGGGGCGTTTGCTAATGAGTTATTGGGTTTTGTGGCTTTGCGTAATCATTTCGACTATTAGCAGTCCACTCTGTAGCGATCTGTACTTTTAATTAAGCGGCTTTTATTGCCGAGCGAAGGTGTCTCTTTAGGCCGGCCACTAATCAAGCAAAGCTGCTTATTAAAACTCATCAGTTGGTAATTGCCTATGTAAATGCATATGGCATCTAACAAGATGAAGCCTTGGGAGTTAAAAGCCATAAACTTGAAATTTTAGATCTTTAGAGTTAAGAAATAGATACTGAAGAGTAATTTCAACAAACAATTTAAATTAAAATTATCCATCTATGACTTGGATTGACTCTTCCAAAAAACAAAAAAAACTTTGCAACGACAATTTCCACATTTTTATTTTTTCACTTGGTGCGCGTATTTGGAGTCTAAAGCCTTTTTTTTATCATTCGTATCATTTTTTTTTGAAAATAATCACTTTTTTAAATATCACATACACATTCCATAATCAAATAGTGGGCGTGCCCCGATCAAAAGATATCGCAGGCAGACGGTCGATCATCAAATCAATTTCCTTTCTTTGCATTGCAAATTTGTTGTTATCAGCTTTGGGAAATCGACGATGCGGATCGTTCGCGTTGCACAAATCAACATAATTGCCCCCGACAAAAGGCGAATCGGCGGGGCAGCCCCAGACCGGGGGACTGCAACTGCAACTGCAGCTTCGACTTCAACTTCAACTTCAAGTGAAGTGAAGCGCCAGTCAAGTCGCGATCGAGGCGCGTGCGTCGCAAATCAAGTGCAAAAATAGATCAATCAAGCAATCAATCCGTCCAAACGCTTTAGCCAACTCCCTGGCACTTGAATCGGAATGGGAGTTGGTTGTTGGCCCTCGTATCTATTCGTATGTATCTCTTAACGGACCGTGCACTCAACTCCAGCCGGTGGAAATCAATCGAAATTCACCAAAATCAATGTCAACATTTTACTGCTGAATCGATATTTTGTATCTGCTTGGATTTCCGCAGAAGTGCCCACAACACAACACTAAATACAAAGAAAAAGTTGCATCTTTTCGGTAATTTCAGCACGGTTTCCCACACGGGCTCGCGTTATTCGATCTCCCGATCTGACTCGATTTCCATGAAATTTCCAAATTCAAACTCAGACGCGTAGGATATATTCACGTATTCCCGAAATTACGTATCCGTCCGCGGCGGTACTTTCGATGTGAACATTCAAAAATCGACTACGACTTGTTGGTTCGAGCTCGCCGGTCGGGGCCACGATCTTATTCGGCCACCATACACCTGGTTCGTACATGCGGGGCTCCAACTAGGGGGCTCCAAGTTGGGGCCGATCGATGTAGCCAAGAGCTGACGAGTCGAACGTGTTGCACGAGGTTGGAAGCCGGCGCGTTATCGGTCTGATGGCGACACCGAAAAAAATATATGTATGACAAGAAAGCTACAAGAAAACTAAATAGGACTGGAAAACTAAAAGTTGAACTATCAAGGAAAACTAAAACTAATTAAGCTTTCAGTTAATCTAACTTTAAATTTCTAACTTTAACTTAGTTTAAATTATTTTGTAACGATATGTATTTTCATATATTTTTACTTTATATGTATCTTTCTTCGGAGTACTGCTTGGAGTTTATGAAATGTTCTTCGAAAATAGGAATTTGATTGTTTCAGAAGTTTATTAGATAGAAGGATATATTATCGTAAATTAAGGAACCAAAGAACCATAATTGATCCCTTAAATAATATTCAAAGAAACTAAAAAATGTTTAGCCTTTCAGATAGGAATTGAAAAGAGTTTGGATAGTGTTCAATAGACCTTATTTTAAAGTTTCTATTTTATTTATTTATGTTTTATAGTAAACCTTTTTGATTGCCTGTTTGTCCAATTGGTCATATTCAGAACAAACTTTTTTCAAATCCCTTTATCCAGTGGCATATGCCATTCTTCCCCCCATGGATTCTGGATGAATCCCACAGATTTGTTTTTATCTCTGAGGATCTTCTTCAGGTGTGTGATGCAATGGAGAAAAGTAAAAGAAGACGAACCTGAAGCCGGGGCTAAAAGACTTTAACAAGAAACCGACACAAGGAAAACATCTTGCAATTTTTCCATAATCAGCCAGTGAGCTACAAATAGCTTTTGGGTTGTCTGCATATGGACACCGCACCTTGCTACCAGCAGCGGCATGAGCAGCACCACCACCAGCAATCGAGAGAATCCAGCAATCCGCACCAGGCATGGCCAGACTGGCCGGCAGTGAGATCTATCTGGCCTACGACTGGGCCTTTTACACTTGGTCGAAAGAAAAATTCCATGTCACAGACGCAGTTATTTATGCGCTTCAGTCCGGACAGAGTCGGACGGACAGATAGACGGACACGAGGACAGACATAACTGACTGCCGGCAGTTTTTCCTGACATTGTCACATGAACATGTCGCGTTAACCTTTCCAAAGCCAAAGCCAAAGCTAGAGTCAGAGTCAGAGTTAGAGCCAAAAACAAACCGCAGGAGGCCCGTCCCAGCTTGGCCAATAGATAGCCATAAGCGTTATGCATGTGAAATCTAACACACAAAACTTATTATTACTCTCCATGAGCACAACTGTCAATATTTTAATTGCCGCGACTCTCGGCGCAAAATAAAAATAGAGGCTTAAAACCAATAAAAAATGCAGCCGGTTGAAGTCCAACTTTGAGTCCACTGCGTGTGTCCGCATTCTGTGCTCAGAGAGCACCAAGAAAATTCATTTTTTCTTTCCTTTCTTTAGCCTGCAAAGCTTCGATCTTCCAAAGACCAGGCTAGACTGACTAGCTAGCTGGCTGGCTACTTTTTCCAATAAAGCAAATCGTCTTGGAAACGTGCCAGGCATTTTAAAAGCCATACGATCACTCCGCAAAGTGGTTCACATGTGGATCGTCGGGTTTCGTAACCTTTTTGTCACCAATTAGTTAGGCTCCGTCTAAGTGAGCTATAAAAATGTCAAAAACCAAAATACTGGAAAAATCTCCCAAAAATTTACTCTGAATTATGGTCCATAATCGGACGAGTGTCGCATAATGAAGATTCGGTCGGGTATTAACGTTTTTTGTGATTTCTATTCCATTGAATCGCCGGCAGACAAGGCAGAAAACTTAATTAGGAAACCATGTTGGGGAATTACGTATGCAAAATGCGCCCATAAGACCCCACACTGCCACTGGCTGCAATGTTAGGGTGTGTTTTCCAGAAGTGGTTCGTTCGGGTGGGGGAAGCCAGTCTGGTCTACATAACAACACGTGCTGGAGTGCACCCGAAAATAAAGCCCTTTTGTTGATCTTATCGGCACTCGACCAAAATTACAAATGAAACAATTGAAATCCATGAAAAGTTCCCATAAATAGATGTAAGATCTGAAATTATTGACACTGGTTCGGGGAAACAAGGTCAGGGGTTTTAATTCAATGGCGATCCTTCAATATTATTTAAATAGAAATATTCGATTTCAACAAATACCTTTCATACTGTCTACCAGAAATGCCAAAGTCAAGCTCAAAATACAAATTCCATTAAAGGTCCCACATGCCAGTCTCATAAACCTCCAAAACATCAGAGTTACAAAGAGTAAAAGCCAAGATTTAAATCAGCCATAGATTTGTTGCGGACCCAAGAAATGAGTTAAGAAAAAGTTACATGGAAAATACTTTGGTTTCAAACAGGAAATCCTACACACAGACTTCTAAGCTGTGCAGCAAATTATCAAAACGCCAACATCTTTTTGACAAACTGCGAACTGAGCCCCATCGCCGTAGAAGACCGGCCCCCTCTTCGGGCCACTTCTAGCCAAAATTCCCCCGTGGTGGTCCCGGGACGAGAAGGCGAACAACTTTTCTCTGATTTGTTGCGATCGCAATCGGTTATGGAGTTTGGAATACGTTCCAGTTCCTCCTGCTCTCCAGGAGAGCTTTCGAGGTCCATTACATGGCTCGTTTGGGAGATCGGCTTGACGATTGACATGCCTCACCGTAATTTTTCATGCAATGATCTTTTTTCTTTTACGGCCAACCTCGGTTTTTATTTTTGTTTTTTTTTGCAGTTCTTGTTTTGGTCGTCATTCAACGCATCGTTGACCTATTGAACCATAATGCCGGAGTAGCGGCGGCACCAATGCACATGTGCCGCAAAAGGATCGGCGCAAGGTCTCTCGACTCCAGTACCAATTCTCCTTCTTTCAGGCCTGCCCTCTCGAAGTCACGTTTCGCCATTTGGCCACTTGGAACCTGTTCCTGCCGCTACTTTTTCTCGCATGAATCATTATTTGTTGTGGTAAGCTAAGATCTTTGCGGATTCCGTTGGGAGGAAGGAGGCACAGGCACAGGAAGGTTCTTGCCACAGACAGCTGCAAGTTGGGCCAGCAAAGAGCCGCTGGGTGCAGTCGATGCCTCCTCGTTTGCGATCGTTTGTGATTGATACTATTTATTGGTTGTTTTGGCTGCGGCCTGTCCAGAATGAATCGTTCCTGAGAGTACCGAATGATACGCATGGCTATCAGGGTTGTCAGAGACATACGAAAAATATATATCTTTTAACAATCACGGGAGTGGTGTAAAATTATGGCTAACAAATTATAAAAACCAAGGAAGTTTCTGTAAGTAAAAATCCGAGCCATTTAGTTTTGAGACAGATGGTCTATAAAGAGTGTAGAGTTCCAAAACTAAATCCTTCATTAAAAAGTTTAACCGTAATAACACTTTTTTAAAAAATATTTCCAGCATCTAGCTAGACAATCCTAGTACATGTTTCTGTTTTAATCACTGTGGCACTTATTCACCTGATAATACAGGTAGGGAGGTTCCTTCCTTTCTTTAGATCTTTAGCCAATGGCTAAGTCTATTGATGAAAGAATTTTACCAACGGCTCTGGTTTCCACTCTCCATGCACACATCTTTTTTCAATTTCCACCTCGGCCAGCAACCTTGCCCCCTGGATATCTCCCCTTTTCTTCGGTGTTGGCTTGCCCCTTCCAGGGTCTATATAGTTTACCCCGGTGCACACTACTGTCAGGCAGTTATCTACGGACACGTATCCGCGTATCCGGCGTGGAGCGTGCGAAAAAGTGGGCGTCCACAGGTTAGCGCAATCTTCGACCTTTTGATCTTGTTTCCACAGCCAGGCTTTTTCTTTTTTCTTCAGCTTGAGTGTTTTTTGCTTTTACCCAATGTGTTGCAGGCCAGGGGCCACTTTTTGGTGGCAGCAACTGTTGCGTCGCCGCTGCTGTTGCAACTGTTGCAACTTCCTTTGCGTGTCAAGTGCAAATGCATTAGTAGGGAGTAAATAGGCAATCGGCTGATTTCTTGCGTCATATCCGTGTATGCATGTATATGTTGGTGGGAACGTAAATCCACAATCCAATATACACTCACATATATATATAATCCTAAATAAAAAATACATATTGACCTTTCATCCGACCCTGACATAAATATGTCTCCTGCAAGAAAGTGATAAAAAGGGATCGCAGCAGGTCAATTGGTTCCTTTTTTTTTCTTGACCCTTCAGGGTGGATTTTCACTTTTCTACGAAAAGGTTTTCTTGTGATATACTTACTCCTTGTAAAATTCTGTATTATATTTTATATTATAAAATTAAATTTCTGTACATAAGTCCGAGTTAATTTAAAATTAATTAAAAAAGAATTGGAGTAAAAAATCCTTTTAAATGATATGCAACACCATAATAAAATTTTGGATATTTTTTTTTTAAATAATTATTTGTTCTTCATCATTAATTTTAAATTAATTACAAAATAATTATAATAAAATACATTTTTAAATGAACTGCAGCCCCATGAATATAATTTTTGTAAATAAGCATTTTATTTTTTGTTAATCAATTTTATTTATTTTTTCACGATCCTGAATCTTATTTATTTTTTCACGATCCTGAATCTTAGACAGGTATCTTAAGTGGACAGTTGAATTTGTAGGGAATTAGGCAAACGGCGTATAAGCACCAGAAAAATTTTAGTAGTATGTAATTAGGCAAACGGCGTACGACGTAAATTTAGTGGCGCCATCTATGGGTCAAGTTTGTGTAAAATTGGGCAGCGCCATCTACCGTAATATTTTATACGCCCTCTATTGGCATAAAAGCAAACGATCATGCCAAAAATTATACTTGCCAGGATCATCGCCGTCTATGTTTTCTATATTTTCTGATATCTTGTCTATGTTTTCTATATTTTCTGATATCTTGCATTGGGTCCCATTAAGGGAAATATGCATGTAAAGAAAAGATCATGTAAAAATGAAACTTGCTAGGATCATCGTTTGCCTAATTACATACTACTAAAATTTTTCTGGTGCTTATACGCCGTTTGCCTAATTCCCTACAAATTCAACTGTCCACTTAAGATACCTGTCTAAGATTCAGGATCGTGAAAAAATAAATAAGATTCAGGATCGTGAAAAAATAAATAAAATTGATTAACAAAAAATAAAATGCTTATTTACAAAAATTATATTCATGGGGCTGCAGTTCATTTAAAAATGTATTTTATTATAATTATTTTGTAATTAATTTAAAATTAATGATGAAGAACAAATAATTATTTAAAAAAAAAATATCCAAAATTTTATTATGGTGTTGCATATCATTTAAAAGGATTTTTTACTCCAATTCTTTTTTAATTAATTTTAAATTAACTCGGACTTATGTACAGAAATTTAATTTTATAATATAAAATATAATACAGAATTTTACAAGGAGTAAGTATATCACAAGAAAACCTTTTCGTAGAAAAGTGAAAATCCACCCTGAAGGGTCAAGAAAAAAAAAGGAACCAATTGACCTGCTGCGATCCCTTTTTATCACTTTCTTGCAGGAGACATATTTATGTCAGGGTCGGATGAAAGGTCAATATGTATTTTTTATTTAGGATTATATATATATGTGAGTGTATATTGGATTGTGGATTTACGTTCCCACCAACATATACATGCATACACGGATATGACGCAAGAAATCAGCCGATTGCCTATTTACTCCCTACTGTAGGCTCTAGGCTCTAAGCGTTATCTTTTCTTTCGAGTCTTCTGATTGGTTTTCCCGATTCATTAACCGGAAAAATGTGGGGAAAATTGGGGTGGTTTTCATGCGTTAACTCATGTACATGTATTGATGATACCAATACATTCAAACACAAGTACCTGTTTTCCGTTTTCGAGGATCAATAGGTTTTGAGGTTTATGCTAAGAATCAAATTTTTAGTATAAATCTTGCCTTGCCGGTTAAAGCAATTTTTACGCTTTTTCTTTTTACAAAAAAATAAAAACAAAAACCTAAATCATAAAAATGGAGTCGAAAGTTGCGTGTGACTTGTGCTCTAAAGTTATTAGTGTGAATGAGTTTATAACTCATTATGATCGATGTGAAGGACCTCGAAATGCCTTCTCGGAGATGAAGAAGAAATCTCAGGCCAACGGTTTGGCGAAAGCTTTGTATCGTTCGCGAACAACGGTGACCAAAAAGCAGGAGGAAAATCAACAACCAAAAATTCAAGGAATCAGGAACCAAGGAACTACATCAAAACATAGTATTTTCAACGTATCATCAGCGGTCAAACGGAAGGCTGGTGTGTCCAAGGAAACTAGCCCTCAAGAGGGGCAACCCATGGATATTGAAGAACAGCCATCAACATCAAAAAGGGCTAGACTAGACCGCATAATTGCTGAGAAGAATATTTGTCCCGATTGTAAGCAAAATTGTGCTTTCGTTGAGGAAAGAATTCATTTACATTCTCCAAATCATAGAGCAGCATTAAGGAAACTTGTGTGGCAAAATGCTAACATTTTTCCTATAACCCAAAGTGATACTTTTTACACAAAAAAGTATAAAGTATTCGGAGTGCGCGATCTAGATTTAAAAGAATTTTACATTGGATGTAAAAATAATCTTATAAACATTATAAAATATGCACTTAGCGAATTAAGAGCTATAAAAGTGCGTCTATCAGTTCATGGAAAATATGTAAAACCGACTGAAGAAACTGATAAGATGCAAGAGGAAACAAAACATTTCTCGACAAACTATAAAGCAATTTACGTCAGCTCATATAATGACGTCGAATACATTTTAAATGACGATAACGAAATGTTAATTGCAAAAGCCGATGAATTCCAGGAGAGGGATTCTGGATGGGCTATTAAGCATTTTACATTTTATGAAATACAAATATTAAAGCTAGAGCACCTTCCTGGATCAGGATATGTTGAAGCACCTAAGAGCATAAGAAAAAGAAATGCTCTCATAAATGTTAAAAATAATGACATTTATTGTTTTAAGTGGTGTATTTTGGCTCACATAGCATATATGAAACACATTCAAATAAATTTTGGTACATCAGCGCAAAAAAAATCAGCTCGCGAAAAACTGCCCAGAACTTCATTTTATGGGATTTTTGATATTAGCCAACCAATTATAACATATGAACAACAAATATTAAACTTTTCGGGAATAGAGTTTCCCATTACAAAGAATGGAATAAAGCTGTTCGAGAAAAATAACTCAAATTACAGCATAAATGTATATGAAATTTATGATGGTCGCATAGAAGGTCCTACAATTAGAACTAAAGAAGTAAAAATCCATCATATCGATATATTGGGAATAGAAAATCCTAAAAAAAATTGTTTGCATTATGCGTACATTACAAGCATAAAAACATTGTGTAAATCACAAGTGAACAACTCAAATTCGGAGAGATATTTTTGTAGAAATTGCCTACAATTTTATTGCAGCACTAACAAGACCCACAATCTAAAGGAGTGCGGTCAAGTGGCTTCACTATACCCACAACCAAACACTAAAACCAAATTTGAAAATTTTTCAAAAAAACTGGCACCACCCGTGGTAATTTATGCGGACATTGAGGCAGTTTTGGAACATTACCAAACAGCCTCAAATAATCCAAACGAATCCTATACCAAGCCTGTGCAGAAACATACAGCATGTGCTGTTTCGTTTTATGTTGCCCATAAATACAACCCTCAGCTGAATAAATTATGGACCTATGAAGGTAAATAAATTATTTTAAAATAAATGAAAAGTTTTAAAGTTAATAAATTTTTCCTTTTTACAAATTACAGGACATGACTGTATGAAGGTTTTTGTTAATACTTTGGAAGAGGAGACAATGGCCTTATATAGCAAATACTGGAAGGGATCAAAAAAACCTATATATAACTTTGACATCTGCGATGAGGACTACCAGGAGCATGGGAACTGCTATGCGTGTGAAGAGGTCATCAGTACGGATGAACGCGTACAATATTTTAACCAGTTCACGGGTAAATACCAAGGTCCTATCCATAGAAGTTGTAAAGATAGTTTTAAGTTAAAAGCTTATTTCCCTGTAGTTTTTCATAATTTATCAAGATACGATATCCACCTCTTTATTAATGCCCTAGGGGGTAAATTGAAACCAATACCCTCTACTAAAGAGTTATATATTGCTCTAAATCAGACAATTTTTGAAAAGGGAAAGACTAATTATACTATAAAGTACATAGATTCCAATAGGTTTTTAAATTCTAGTTTAGAAAAATTAGCTTACAACATGGAAGATAAAGATTTTAAAATATTAAAATCAAAATTTAGTGGAGAGAAGTTTAGGCAAATGAGAAGAAAGGGAGTATTTCCCTATGATTATTTGGATAGTTTTGAAAAATTCAATGAAACCGATCTTCCTCCTAGGGAATATTTTTATAATTCGTTGAAAGACGAAGAGTGTAGTATTAGCGAATACAATTTCGCTAAAGAAATTTGGAGTTCGTTTCAGTGCAGAACTCTAAAAGACTATATGAAATTGTATTTGGAGAGTGACGTACTAATTTTAGCAGACGTTTTTGAAAACTTCCGTAATATATGCTCAAAAATTTATAAATTAGACCCTGTTAATTATGTTTCAGCCCCATCTATTTCATGGGATGCTATGCTGAAGTATACTAAAGTAGAATTAGATTTAATAAGTGACCCCAACATTTACAATTTTGTTAAAAGAGGTATACGGGGCGGTCTGACTCAATGTACTCAAAGAATTTCAAAAGCAAATAATGAGTACATGAGAAATTATGATAAAACAAAACCAAAAAATTATTTGTCGTATATTGACGCAAATAATTTATATGGTTGGGCTATGAGCCAAAAACTCCCATTTTCAAATTTTCAATTTTTAAGCGAAAATGAAACCAATTTATTTGATGTAGAAAATGCTGATTCCTCAGGAGACACAGGATATATTTTAGAAGTAGATTTAGAATATCCTGATGAAATTCATGACAAACATAACAGTCTACCATTTTGTCCTGAAAACAGGGTTCCCCCAGGAGGAAAACAACCAAAATTAATAGCTGATTTAAATTCGAAAGAGTTTTATATTATTCATTTAAAACAGCTTCAATTGTGTCTTAAACAGGGATTAAAATTAAAGAAAATTCATAGAATTTTATCTTTTAATCAGTCATACTGGTTAAAGCCCTATATAGATTTAAATACCCAACATAGAAAAATAGCAAAAAATGAATTTGAAAAAAATTTTTATAAATTAATGAATAATGCCGTATACGGCAAAACCATGGAAAACGTAGAAAAGCGTCGAGAAATAACACTAGTAACTCGTTATGAATCGGCGCAAAACTCTCCAGGGTTTAGACAACTAGTTGCAAGGAATAATTTTCATAGTTTAGAAATTTTTGGAGAAAATTTAGCTGCAATTGAGACTACAAAGACTTCAATTTTGTATGATAAGCCTATTTATATTGGATTTACTGTTCTCGATTTGTCCAAATGGCTAATGTATGATTACTATTATAACTTTTTATTAGTAGAGTGTCCCTCAGCAAAAATAATATATATGGATACAGACTCTTTTATAGTTTCCTGTGAAGAGGATATATACAAAATAATAAAAAAAAATTCTAGCCGTTTTGACACATCAAATTATGAGACAGGAAACCGATTCAACATTATTCAAGCTAACAACAAAGAATTGGGCTTATTCAAAGATGAAAATGCTGGAAAAATTATGACCTCTTTCGCGGGTCTAAAAGCTAAAGCATATTCATTTTTAGTAGAAAACAATGACGAATATATAGATACAAAGAAAGTTAAGGGTGTTAAGCAATCAGTAATCAAAAAACTGTGTCATTTAGATTATATTGAATGTATTAGACATATGAAAACGTACTATGGAGAACAAAGATGTATAAGAAGTAGGGGCCATCAGTTATATACTGATGTAGTTAATAAAGTAAGTCTTAGCCCTAGAGATGATAAAAGATGTGTATTAGCTTGTAATATTAATACTTTAGCATATGGTCATTATAAATTAAGATCTTTATTAAATACAAATGGATAATGTCAATAATATTGTACGTATTTTTAAAAATATTAAATAAGCGACAAAAAAAAAAAAAATAAATAAATAAAAATAAAAATAAAAAAAAAAAAACAAAAAAATAAAATAAAAATAAATAATAATAATAAAAATTAAAAATGTATGTAAATAATAATAATAATTAAAAATGTATATATGTATGTATAATTTGTATAAATAAATTCCAAATTGTAAAATTTTATTTTAATAAATCTGTTTTATTTATCCATGAGTTATGTGTTTCATCAAAACCTAGCCATTTTACAAAAATTTGGTCTTTTTTTCTTTTTATTACTTTTTCAACTAGGAATGCACTTTTGTCTTTAACTTTTTGAATTTCAGCTTCATAAAATGTACCTTTTATAGGGTCACCCTTATAATCAATGAGCTCGTAAGTAACTGGGAATGTAGTCCTTATTTTGAAATTGTAAATATTTCAGTGGTCCAGTTAGGTTCATATCCTTTAACAAATACACCCTTGTATTTGCTTATTCTAACATGGTCTCCTACTACATATTTATGCCTTGGAAATACCTTAACAATGTTATAACATTTTTTCAAAATAAACTCTTCATTCTGTTTACAAACATCGATTGGCCTCATTTTTATAGTTCTGTGGTAAGAATGGTTGTAGTCTTCTACAAGCGAATTCAAATGGGTAATCCATCGATAATTTCCATTAAAACTAAACATTTTCCACATCCTATTTTTTAAAGTTCTGTTAAATCGTTCACAAATCGAAGCCTTAAGGTGTGTAAATGTATGATAATGATTTATATTATTTTTCTTCATAAGTTCTTTAAAGAGTTGATTAAAAAATTCTTTGCCTTGATCGGAATGTATATTTTTTGGCTTGTATTTGGAATCTTTCAATATAGATTTCATAACAGTTGCAACATCCATTGCCGATTTTGATTTTACAGGCTTAGCAAAAGCATATTTTGAAAATGTATCAATAACCGTTAGTAAATATTTATATCCATTATTCTGATTGGAATAGGGGATCATTTCAACCAAATCAATTTGCCAAGTATCATGAAACCCTTTTTGTACGAACTTTCGACGTAAACAAATTTTTCTACAAGTTTTATGTATTTCATCAACAACTTGTTGCTTACTCATTTTTATTTAAAAAAAAAACTTATTTTTTATTGTTAATGTCTGAGGTCTTAGAGATTAATGATTTCTTATAATGAATTACATCTTCTTTTATTTCTTTTGTCATTTTTTTAGATATTTCGAAACATAAACGTGTTAAATCTATTTGAACATTTTTATCATAGTTACCATCTAAATCAGATAATTGAATATCGAATTTTTGTAAAGAGACACACTTCGGAATGATATGATTATAGTACAGATAGGATATTTGCTGTTTTAATATAGTGTTCCAACATAAAAATGTAGTTAAAAATATAGCTAGGCGAATTAATGATCTCCAAGTTTCACTATCTATTTCAATTTTATTACCGAATTGATTTAGTATCAGAACATATTGTTTATCTGATTTTCTAAATCTAAAATTACATTTAATAGTTGATAAAATAGGGTGATCCAAAACTGTATCAGACATTAGGAAGTCATATTGATCAATCTTTAATTGTATAAATTCCTTGTATGTAAGCAGTTGCATCCATTCTTCTTTATCAAATCCAATATAATTGTTTTTGTGCTGCTGCATCCAAATCATTGGAGTAAATTTTCTAGATGTCGAAAATCCACATTTTATTTCAAATTTTGAGCCACAAAATATTCAAAACCAAATATAACTTCATGGTTCTGTTTTTTTCTTATGGCTCTTTCTCTTTTAGCTTGGAGTGTATCCATTGAATCTGAATGTTATTAACAAACTGAAATTAGTTACTAAAATGTGTGGTTTATAAAGGGCTTAGTATGACGTATATACATATATATATATATTATACATTATGTATTACATAATGAAATGAAATATATATCCATATATACAAACTCCTAAGATGTGAGAGCAACTTTTATATTATATATTACATAATGCATGTATTATATAATAAAATGAATGGTATATAAAGACCTAAAATGTAGACACCAAAGTCAGTTTACATTTAAAACTCATTCTAAAATGACTAAATTTGATAGATCAAATTCTGTTATAGTAGATTTTCAATATGTTGTTGGAAATAACAATCAAATTTTTGTTAAGGAATTGGCCTTCATGCCTGGAGGAACTGTAATACCAAACTTCTTTCACTTCAAACCTCCATACAACATTAAGGAGTTGAATTATGATACATTACAACAACATAATATTCATCGAAAAAACATAAACGGATTGGACTGGATGGAAGGAGAAATACCCTATAACTGCTTAAGCGATGTACTTTCTCCACTAAATAAGTTTTCCAATATAATTGTACGTGGCGAAGTAAAAAAGGAATTTTTATCAAAGTTTCTATCGAATAATATTATCGATATAGATATAGGAAAGAGCCTGACATGTTATCCTAATTTTTTTACCAACTGTAAAATTCACAAAAAACTTAAGCTTAGATGTGCTCTAAATAATTTATTTAAGCTTTTTGTAATTTTAGAAAACTGTAATTACGATATATACTATAACGGAGAATCATATG
Source organism: Drosophila bipectinata (assembly GCF_030179905.1). NCBI lineage: Eukaryota > Metazoa > Arthropoda > Insecta > Diptera > Drosophilidae > Drosophila > Drosophila bipectinata. The sequence goes on along the minus strand of NW_027223001.1, from coordinate 30,021 downwards.
TATAAATTACTTTAATAAACAGTATGATTTTAGTACTTTAATTGAGAAGTTGTTTTAGCAAAATGGATCGCATCTTTGGAAAAGATCCTCGTAAAAAAGGATACAGTCAACTTATATACTGCAACTATTGTGGTTCTGATACTCATTTTGAAAAGCACTGCGCTAAAAAACGGGACCAGGAAAAAAATCATTAGAAACATTTTTTTTTTTGATAATTAGCATTGAATAAACAAAAAACTTTTATCAAAATGTTTACACAATTTGTTCATCCTTTTACGATGCTTATTTGTGGTCCCTCAGGATCGGGTAAAACAACATTTTTGAAAAATTTAATAAATGGAAGGAAGGACTTAATAAGTACTTCAATAGATAGAATAATATGGTGTTACGGTGAAGAGCAAGCGAAACCAAATTTTACCAATATTGAATATTACCATGGGGTACCTGACTCCATTGAAAATGAAAATAATGAACCTATACTTTTGGTATTAGATGATTTGATGATGGGAGCATTTAATAAAAATGTATGTGAACTTTTTACCAAAGGATCTCATCATCGAAATTTATCTGTAATTGTTGTAACACAAAATATATTTCATAAATCTACTCACACCCGAGACATATCACTAAATACAAAATACATTGTGGCATTTAAAAATCCTAGAGACAAATTACAATTTCAATGTTTAGCTAGACAGATATATCCTGAAAACCCTAAAGAACTTTTTAGAATATATAAAGAAGTCACGAATGAACCTCATGGTTATTTACTTATTGATCTTACGCAAGGAATAAATGATCTTTTAAGATTTAGAACAGAGATTTTTAATCCATTATATTCAATTTGCTATTCAGATGAAAATGGTTTGCAAAAAGAGCATAAGGCGATTGAAAGCGAACAAACATTTATTGTATGTGCTCAAAAAAGCAAATAATAAACTTCGAAAAGCGATTATTTGCAATAGTGATAGCGAGTTAGTAAAAACATTGTCGGAGATAGTGATAAATACTTTAAAAGGAAACCATAAAATATCAAAAAATATCTTAAATTCATTAAAAAAGTATAAAAATGTATTACGACATATTTCCAGCTCAAAACAATCTTTAAATTCTAAGAGAAGAGTTCTTATTCAAAAAGGCGGATTTTTACCAATTTTAATAAGTTCATTGCTTTCTGGGATTTTTGGAAAAATTTTGAATCATGATTAAAAGTAAGCATGAGCTAAATAAAGTAATCTTAATGCATCCAAATGCATACCATAAACTTTTAGTAAATGATCGAGGAAATGATCTTATAAATTTAAAATTTTTACCAATTTTAAACAATAAAAAAATTAGTGATTATGATAAATGGATTAAAATTCAACAAGAATTATGTGCATACCAAAATAAAAAGAGAAACAAAGCTGTTTTGCATCAATCGGTATCGAAACCCCCGTTTTCATTAAATCAAAATGTAGAAACCCAAACATATATAGATGATTGGAAAGATTCTATTGCCAGTACTTCTAAAGAATACAAGAACGAGTCATCATTTAAAAGAGAGGATTTACCCGATTTAGCCATTTTACCCAGCGATGAAGAAGAACAATCATCTGAGAAATCTGTTTCAATTCCAATTAATAATAAACGAACACTCGCAGATACTTCTTTCACTGATGATAAGATTTTAAAAAAATCATTAGTTGAGAAAACAAGAATTATAAAAGGAAATTCTACTGAAAAGAAACTGAAACTGAGAAATAAGGTTAAAAAGAATAGAGATTCCCCCTATCCACTAAGAAATCTTAAGTATATAAGTGATTTAGAAAAATTGCAAAGGGCAAACCGCAAAGAAAACAATATCCAAATTGGTAAAAATAAATTAAATTGGATCTCATATTCTTAACTGCAGAGCTTAAAATGTTTTTTCAAAACGAGTTTTATATTACATTGCTCAGCAATGACTCCTTAAATGTGTTTCCTGATAATGTAAAATGCGCTTTTACAAATATTGTAAACCTTCCTGAAACAATGTCTGAGGAATGGGAAGTCGGTATAACTGATATATATTTAAATAATTCTTTTCGAAAAAATCCTAAAAAAAGGAGAGAAACAAAAGAAAATGAATCAGAAGAATCAAGCTCTAATTCAACAGAATTTATAAGTTTAGTAAATTCTGAAACATTTCGATACAAATCGACATCAATGAAAGCGGATGAGATGGAATGCGGTGCAATATTTATTTACACGGACATTATAAAGCCTCGTTGTGTAGGAAGCAAAAGACCACGTTGCTTAAGAGTTTTATTTACAAATGGAAAAGAAAAATTTATGCAGTTTAGAAATGTTGAATATTATCCTATTGAAAATTTTTCACCAAACGAAATTTCAATATTAATTACTGATTCAAGTGGATATAAAATCCCCTTTGAAACTTCATCAGTTCCAATTTTTCTAACTCTGCATTTTAGAAAAAGAAGAAAAAGTCTATAAATAATAATGTTAAGGGAAACTAACATTTAGAATTGATTTACCAACCATGGCGAAATGTTATCATCAATATTATTTAAACCAGTGCGGTGGAAGCTTAAGTAACATAGGTAGTCTCTATGTTTCCCCAAGAATTGTTCAGCATGGTCGTGGTATTGGAAATTTCTTTAGTGGACTTTTTAATTACATTAAGCCGCTTTTTCTGTCAGGGATAAATGCACTTAAAAATCAAGCTGCTGAAACCGGAAAGGCTGTTATAAATGATTTGGGTCGAAAACCTCTACGAAATATCATTCAAGAACAAAGTAAAATCGCATTACATAATCTATCTGACAAAGCAATTCATAAAATTACTAAATTACAAAGTGGTAAAGGAAAAAGGCATAAAAAGAGGAGACCAAGAAAAAATCGCAATCATTTAACAACTAAACAACGTCGTAAACATACGCGTTCAAAAAAGTCAAGAAAAAAAGCATCTAAAAAATTTAAAATTAGTGACATATTTTCCAAATCAAAATGAGTAATCACATTGAATGCATGAAAAGCGAATTGGATCTTTTTGAGCCTCATCCAACGCAAAGCTGTATTTTGAAAACCGAAGAAGTTTCATACAACCCTATTGCTTCTTTGGATAGTGCTTCATCAATTGAATTCGTTTGTTTAGGAAATGGAGAAACCTACAGAGATCTTTCAAGTGTTTACTTAAAACTTGTGGTTCAACTTAAAAAAATTGATAATAGTAGTATTGAAGGAAATGCTGTTGGTGTAGCAAATAATATATTGCATTCTATATTTAGAAGCTCATCTGTATATTTAAATAATACTTTGGTTTCCCAAAGCGACAATAATTATCATTATAGATCATATTTGCAAACAATTTTAAACTATGGTTGTGATGCAAGTGAAAGTCATTTAGCAACACAAGGATATTTCCCAAATTATGGTACCCAAACACCATTTAAAAGTGATGGCAGTCAAATTCTTAAAAACATGTTTCAAAATAGTAATAAAGTAGAATTATTTGGAAAAGTGCATGGAGATATTTTCAACCAACCAAAACTGCTTGTAAATAATGTTGATTTGCGCATTACTTTTAATATTGAAAAAACAGCATTTTATTTATTGGAAACCGAAACTGAATCGAATCTAAAGATCTTGGAAGCCCAGCTGTTCATGAATCATGTAGTAGTCAACCCCAGCATTTTATTAGCTCATCATCACGTTTTACAATCAAAAAATGCAATATACCCATACAATTTATTGCATTTTTAAAAAGAAATGCATCAAAATATACTTATAACAAGCAACAATTGCAAGGATACTTTTCAAATACCTGTGGACATTACTGCATGCTTTTTGGTCTTTACAAAAGCAATCGAAAAACTTTAAAGAGTTTTACACAGAATTTTAAGATAAAAGATTTCACCTATAATGATAAGTTAATTTCAAAAATGTTTAGTAAATGTTTTAAATGATTTAAAATTTTTTTTTTTTTTTTTTTTTTTTTTTTTTTAACCCAATATGAAAAATAAACAATATTATTTATAATATCTATAAAAAAAACTTTTTTATTTTCATGGATTTGGATACATTCTTTTAGTTATTATATAGTATCTTATCATAATATCCGTAGCTTCCTTTATATATAGAGGAAGTTTGTTGCAGTTACAAGTGTCTGGACCTTCGGTTGCTTCATCATCACTCCAGGGACATATTTTGTAGTGGAATCCATATTTCGAGTACAGCATTTCCTTTTCTTCCAAATCCTCTAAAGTTGTTTTTAAAAATTGAAGTTTTTTAAGGTGCTCCTCGAAAAGCATATCTTCAAATTGAAGTAAAAATAATTTTATTTGATGCGCGTACATCGAGAGGCTTGAGAGAGGAGTTGTTTTTGATTTAAGGGAAAAAATGAAACTGATAAAACATTATAAGGAATCGACTCTTTTATACAGTTACTCCTTTGAGATAAATTGTAAACAGGCTGAGCTATATCTAGTCATCTCTTTTCCTTTATATACAAGATGCGTTATTCCATTTTCCTTCAATTTCTTAAATGGTGTTTTAGTTGAAAATTTATTCACGTAGCTCTTTGGTAAAAATATCCAGAGTGGTTCGTCGTCCTTATCAGTCAAATAAAGGGCTATTTTCGTCCCATATGTGGTTTTCTTTATCTTACATCCAATGATCTTGTATTCGAAATTAATACATAGGTCTTCAGTCTTTGTGTAGCCAATAACAGGCTTTTGATCATTCAAAGTATCTAAGAAAGACTATGATATACATAAACATAAGGATATTTTTTGATTGGCTGTGAGAATTTGTAAACATACCATCATTTATAACTCACGTACTCCTGGATTCGCTTCAAAAAGGTTACTGTTAGGTACTAATCAATTTATTTAATGATCCCGCTCTTTTATACCTTTCAATAATAAATTCACTCTTCTTTGTGGTTACATATATACATATACATACATATTTATTTATATATATATATAAGTATATTAATACGAATAATATACTTTTATTTAAATGAAAGGGATGACATCATACCACTTTTATAAATGTATTTGTGTATATAAAGAATTTATAGCTAGGGATATGGTAATTATTATTAGGAATGAAAGAGATGACTGCATGGTCATTTAATTTTAAAATATATAGGTCAATTATATACCATAGCACAGATTCAATCTTAAAAATATAATATAAAAACAAGTTCTAGTGTTGCTTTTTATCAGTTTATTTTCAAATCTTCGAAATGAAAACGTTCGTTTGTGATCTCTGTATAGAAAGTCCTTCCTTTAAATATCGCTATGGATTAAAACGTCACATTCTAAAAAAACACAACTTCAGCAATACAAAAGCCAGATCCTCATACTATAACTGCTACTTCTGTCCTGAAGTGAAAAAGTACTGGCTCCGAAGTGAATTATACACCCATTTCTTGATGGATCATCCAACGATATTAATTGAAATAATTAACTTAACACAAACTTCAAAATATTTCTTTTAAATTTTAAATCTTGGTGTTAATTTAATTTCAATCAACTATTTTAAATATTAATGTATTTTAATTTTTAAGTTCATTTTAACTAAACTTTGATAAAAAGAAAGATTTCAAAAATAATTTTGTTTGAATAATTATTTATTTTTCATGAATTAAAAATAATTACACAATAATAAAATAACATAGTTTTTAATTTATTCATTATTTATAAGCCAATCGATTAAAATTTTGTCGAATTCCTCATCCATTAAACTTTCATAATTATCTTTTCCCTCATTAACTTCCAAAAATATGTGGTCATCATCCGGGAAAGTAAACTCTGGTTTTGATGATATTTCCACTAGTTCTGGGGTCTCCGGAATAAAGCACGGAGAAGCAGGTATGTCGTCGTCGAAATCCTCAAATATATTTTCTTGAGTGTCCGGGACATACATTTTATCCTCGATGATAGTTAATTCGTAATCCCATGTTGGAGTTAGCAAATCGTACATGGATGTCAGAGAATCATCCTGTAGATTATTAAATAGCTCTTCTTGTGTATTTTTCCCAATACCAATTAATGATAAAAGTGCACCGTTTGATACACAAATATCACTAAGTGCTGGTTGGGTATCCTCGAATATAATTTCCAGCTCGCTCATTTTTTTTTCTTTATATTTTAACTTCAAACTCTTTCTTTAGGATTTGGATTTATACTAAAAATTTGATTCTTAGCATAAACCTCAAAACCTATTGATCCTCGAAAACGGAAAACAGGTACTTGTGTTTGAATGTATTGGTATCATCAATACATGTACATGAGTTAACGCATGAAAACCACCCCAATTTTCCCCACATTTTTCCGGTTAATGAATCGGGAAAACCAATCAGAAGACTCGAAAGAAAAGATAACGCTTAGAGCCTAGAGCCTACAGTAGGGAGTAAATAGGCAATCGGCTGATTTCTTGCGTCATATCCGTGTATGCATGTATATGTTGGTGGGAACGTAAATCCACAATCCAATATACACTCACATATATATATAATCCTAAATAAAAAATACATATTGACCTTTCATCCGACCCTGACATAAATATGTCTCCTGCAAGAAAGTGATAAAAAGGGATCGCAGCAGGTCAATTGGTTCCTTTTTTTTCTTGACCCTTCAGGGTGGATTTTCACTTTTCTATGGAAAGGTTTCTTGTGATATACTTACTCCTTGTAAAATTCTGTATTATATTTTATATTATAAAATTAAATTTCTGTACATAAGTCCGAGTTAATTTAAAATTAATTAAAAAAGAATTGGAGTAAAAAATCCTTTTAAATGATATGCAACACCATAATAAAATTTTGGATATTTTTTTTTTAAATAATTATTTGTTCTTCATCATTAATTTTAAATTAATTACAAAATAATTATAATAAAATACATTTTTAAATGAACTGCAGCCCCATGAATATAATTTTTGTAAATAAGCATTTTATTTTTTGTTAATCAATTTTATTTATTTTTTCACGATCCTGAATCTTATTTATTTTTTCACGATCCTGAATCTTAGACAGGTATCTTAAGTGGACAGTTGAATTTGTAGGGAATTAGGCAAACGGCGTATAAGCACCAGAAAAATTTTAGTAGTATGTAATTAGGCAAACGATGATCCTAGCAAGTTTCATTTTTACATGATCTTTTCTTTACATGCATATTTCCCTTAATGGGACCCAATGCAAGATATCAGAAAATATAGAAAACATAGACAAGATATCAGAAAATATAGAAAACATAGACGGCGATGATCCTGGCAAGTATAATTTTTGGCATGATCGTTTGCTTTTATGCCAATAGAGGGCGTATAAAATATTACGGTAGATGGCGCTGCCCAATTTTACACAAACTTGACCCATAGATGGCGCCACTAAATTTACGTCGTACGCCGTTTGCCTAATTACATACTACTTGCATTAAATTTTGACGTTGGCCAAATGTTGTCTGTGGCGATTCTGCTGTTTTTGTTAGTGCGGCTATATGTACCTAAAGCAGCTGTCGTCTTGATTTTAATTGATTTTTTTCAAGCCTTCCGAACTTGGCGGTAATATCTTTAAACTTTCGAAAGCGAAAACAGAACGTGAAAGTCAGGTTCTGAGTAGGTTAAAGCATTATATATATAGGCTAAGTAAAAGATCTTCTTACTTATTACCCAAAAGATTTTACCTTAGTATCAAATGTATAGTATTTTATGACTTTCCCAGCCATCAACTATAATACCTCCAATGATCTCGCTTGGCAAATGTTTATAAACTTGTATCCATTTCCCATTTGCCAGCAATTTTCCACCCAAACAAACGCCAATTTACGGCGCCTGTCATCATTGAAATTAGCAATTTTGTTTAATTGCAATTTACTTTTATTGAGCAAATAACAATTTCCGCCAGCGATGCGGACGCCAACTCCAAATGGATGGCCCGATGATCTCGGCCGTTTGCGTTGTTAATTGCACTTGTGATTTACGTTGTCGAGTGTCAACACACGCAACGAGGCGGATTAGGAGGATTAGGAGCCTCTGCAGAGGATCGGCGAGGAGTACTATTTACATCCATGGATTGATTCAACGCCTCGAATTGACTTTGGGCTGCGTTGCGTGTAGCCTCATCTTTCGGGCTGGTCTTGGCCTGAAAAATGTTGATTGATTGAACGCGTTGGGGGAAAGTCGGAGAAATGGTAACGCCCACAAAAAAGAGAAACAATCTGACCAGATACTATGGACCAAAATCACTATCTAAATGTATTGGACATGTCACAGTGATGACCATAAAACTAATGGCAAGCAAAAGTTTCAACGCTCTTAAGTTTCGTACTAAAAGTACACACTTTCAGTGTATTTTTTTTTACGATTTTTTAATGTGCGTGGCATGCGTTGAAAGCATTCTAATAACCGTAAAATGGGGAACTGGAAATGGAGTTGAATGCATTCGGAGTTACTGGATGACTAAAGCTTTTTCCGAGATACTTTTCATCAGGTTTTAATAAATTATAACGGGGAGTCACTCAAAAACAATACATATTTAAAGAAGCCTTTGTTTTCTTTTTACAATAAACCATTTAGGAACTTAATATTCCCCATGAGGCCCTCGTCCAGGTGAAAGCATAGCCATGAATATAGAAAAAAGCTGTCACCTGAGATGACATTAATTGCCTGGCGTGATATATTCCCGGAGACCACACGGAGATCTGCAAACGGAGATCTTTGAGAACTCTGTTGGTTCCAGCTGCAACAATGTGTCCAGTTGTTGGCCACGAATCGTTGTTGCTCTCCCCGATCTCCGCCTTCTCGGACTCTGTCATAAAAAATGTTGGCAACTTTATCAGGAGCCCAATTTAAATGTCAAGCTGATGACGTGTCGTGTCTGTTTGTCTCCAGGATTGTCCAGGTTGGCGTTGTAGCTGTCACTTGTGGCCTGGGATCTAAAATCTGGGGTCTGGGGATCTGGGGATCTGGCATCTGGGATGTAGATGTTGTTTAGGTCGGCTTTGCATAGTTGAATGCATCTAACAGCAGCTGGCCAAAGAGGCACAGACGCGAAACGGAAGTCCAGCAGCCTAAACAAATGCAGCTGAGACTGCCTGGGAAGTGCTAATCGTCCAGAGCACGAAACACGAGCAAACGGCTTCCAGCTCGTAATGCAGATGATTGAGATGAAGTGAATTGAATGGATGGATGCTGACTTTATTAGAACGTACAAAAATAGGATTTTAAGGCATTTTTGGAAGGCTTCTAGGGCCTCATAGAATTGTAACGCCAATACGTGACAAAAATCAAAAAAATATTGTTTTAATTTAAGTTTTTAATTGGTTCTTGCAAGAAATGGTTCTAAATTTTTGGCTAATTATAGACATACATAATTTCCCCAAAAGTAACCATCATTTTCTAATATTTAGATTTAAAAATTCTGTAATAATTCTATTCTTTTTGAAGCAAATCTTAAGAGATTTTTTCCAACCATAATAGATGATTCACGTATCTATCATAGACTGTCAAGGGGAGGAGAGAAGCTATAGCTCGTTAGGTGCACACCTCATACAGTGGCTCATGCAAAAGGGCCGACAGAGACTACGGGGTAACAAGATCATTAACGTGCCACATGCCGCTGACGGTCAAAATTCAAAGCCGCCACAGTAGCCGCTGCAGCCACAGCGGCAGGAACTGAAGAATGGGGAGAGCATCTGGCGGGTCCATAAATAAAAAAAAGGAATCTCTCGTGTCGACTGCACTGGGATTCAGTTGGCAGCAAAAATTATGACTGAAGCCGGGATCGCGGAAAACATTAGCAGCAGGTTGAGAGGCTCTTCGGAGACGGGCCTCCGAAAAAGCAAGAGAGGGCCGTGTGGCGCTTTTTATGACTTGGACTCGGAACCCAGTCAGAGTTTGGGTTCAGAGTTGCAGGCTTTTTGTTGTACACCGCCCGAGGGGGTTAGTCACACATGCGCGGTGATAATTCAACCTCAGAAAGTGCAAAGTCAAAAAACAAAAAGAAAAAAAAACCGAAAAACATTAAATGGTAGCAGCAACAATGAATCTACCACCAGCAACATGTTGCCGGTATCTTGTTAGTTGTGCGGCAAAAATCGTGACAAAGTGCTGCCATTGTTAGGCGCAAATGAAGAAAATGCCATTGTGGAAGGAGCTCTGCGGGAAAAACAATTGCCGGGCCTTGTTGCTGCCACGGATGCTGCCGTGAAAATGTTTGGCGCACGTTTTGTAATCAATCAATGTGCTGTTAGAAGCCACAGAGCCCGAAAGCAAGGCGAAAATATTTTTTGCGCTATGTTTTCGGGCATTACCACAGAGTCTAACGAGTTGTCATTTAGATTAGAGAAGGTTCCTGGCTCGACACCAGCACACCAGAACGGAAGAGAAAGATGGTTCCACTTGGGAGAAAGTACTGGGCCTTTCGTTGATCCGACAGGAAGGAAAGTTTCTCTGGAATTAAGGGGAATAATTCACTTAAGTTGCGGCTGTCGGAAGATATGATCGTGTGGGCATGAAATGTGCTAACGAGAAGAGGAAAGTGCTGGTAGATCTTCAAGAGATATAAGGCTCTTGGGATCAAGGTTTAAACAATCTTCAAGTTTAAATAAAAATTCCGTTGAATTTACTTAAATTCTACTGGGAAGCTTTTATAAAATTTCATGAAATGTTTATGGCAAGTTTTGATTAATTGAAGCCTTTTAAAATTTTCTTGACACGTTCCATTAAATAATTGAAAAACTATGTCCCAAGAAGAAATGCTTAAAAATTTCCCACTCCAAAGCTTTTCCTGCGCAAGCCATTTTCCATTTTTAAGAACTTTTCTTTGACTTGAAAACTTTCCGGTTTACGAGGAGCTAAAAGTCACACCGAAAACCAAACTCACCTGCCGGAAAGTTATATTTAAAGACGGCTCACACCTGCCCTGCACTTCCTTAATTCTCGAGTGTTAACAAAGTGTTAGAGAACAGAGTTTTCACATGGCCGGCAGTGATGTTCTTTTGATTTCCATTCAGAAACTGTGGCTGCCATAAAGAATGGAAATATTGGACAGCGAACGCAGTTCCATGAATGGAGTGCAATTCAATTTGTGTTGATTTTACGAGAATTGAATACCCTCCTCGGGCCGGGCTAATTTTATAGCCAACTAATTTTTATGAACCGCCAAAGCAGAGTCGGTCTGTCCCGGAGTGCCGGGTTCCGAGCTTCGATCTTCGAGTTTTCCCAGTCACTGTGACCCTAATGAACTGACATGGAGCGACTCCGACTGGTTGGCTCGGCGCTTGCTCATCGGCGGGGTGCCACACTGCCCAGACGCATGCCCCCCCGCCCCTGAGTGTTGCAACATCGAGAGACTTGAAAAGTTTATTGACTGGAAATAATTTATTAATTATTGTTGCGCTTGACTTGCGCCTCATTCACATCTCAACGAATACTCGTATTTTTCAAGAATATTATTTTCTAATTAATATTTTTCGTCAAAGCTCGAGAGATTAGGTTTTATGGATTTTTGTTTGGGTGGCATTTTCAAGCTGATTGTGAAGAGCTGTGCTTTTGCAATCGCCGGGCTGGGATGGAATATTAATGAAGGTAATTTCCTACTCCATCGGCTGCAATTGAGGCGGAGTGTCAAATGACAAATGACAGCCATTTTGCATCAATGTTTGATTAGAGGAAGTGGTTTATTGGCAATTACTTTACGATTATTGGCTGTTGTTTATGAACGGAAGCTGTTTATGGTCAGAGCAGGAAATGAAAGTAATTAAGAGATTTCGGTAGAAGTTCTAAAGGTGTTTGTAGATCAAAGTTTGTTTACTTCTACACTCACTCTGATCCTTCCACCCACCAGCCAAAGCCATGAGTTACCTAAATTTAAAATACTAAAGGCTGCACTCTCGGAAAATGCCCCACTCATGCTATAAATCTCTGGGTCTGGCTTTGTGTTGCCCAATTTCGGCTCGGAGCCTGGGCTACATAGGTTTGCACTCGAAAAGCTTGCAGAGCATGCGCGCCGGAGAACATTTGTACGAGCAATTAAAATCACACCACGACCAAAAAGGAGAAGCAGACGACGACATGGACTCTGGCGATAGGAGAACATGGCAGCCAGTCGACTAGATATAGATACCACAGAGTAGGAGTCATATGGATACGATACATGCATGGGAGCCAGCCAGGTCTACGATTGGAGCGAAAGTCTGGGACATAAATTAGAAAATCAAAATGCCAAACTTCTGGACAATTTCGATAATGACCTGGTTACAGTTTGAAAGTCGCTGGAGTAAAGGTGAGAGCTGTTAAAGATGGGGATATATGCTTTCTAAATAATGCAGACCCCAGTCACAAATAGGTATTTTTTTTATGGAAATTGAAATAGAAAGATCATTTTCTAAAGCTTATCAGATGGAAAAGCAATCTTCTTTCGATCCGGATATTATGCTATTTCTGTCTGAAGCCTCCAAGAAATAAATTTTTAATAGTTTTGCATTGGAAATTTTTAACAAATTGTCATTTGACAATTACATTTGTGTTGGCCACATTCATTAGCGTCAGTTTTTGGCTTTGCATGCTCCCATTACCGTTAGTCAGACGATTTATGTCACATTTGTTTGGATGTGCTTCGAAATTACTGGAAATTTATTGCCTCCGAGGATCCTCTTGCTCCATTTCGAGTGATACGTTGACAGGCCAACTGCCAAAGCCAAACCAGCACAAGAGCTGGCTGGCTCCATTTTGTCCATTTAGACGCTTCTTGATTACCTTGGTCCGTCCAAGCACCCCGTCTTGTTTATAGAGATGCTCTTTCCATGGCAATTTTTCAGTCTCATCATTTCGCAGCTTGGTGAAAAAGATACTGCGCCACTTGCCACAACACTTTATACACACGATTTTTTGTTGCCATTTTGTGAGTATAATTTTGTAATTGTCTGCCCTAGTTGAGAACCGAAGCATTTCAAATTGCTTGCACATGTCCCAGGGAAGACTTTTTGTTCAAATAATGTCGATTTAATTGAATGCGATCTCTTCTCTGGCTGGTTTCTAGGAATTATTCAGACCTCATATTGCCAGTAATCATCCGAAAATAAACTCAAGTCTTTGTAAGGAGCCGCCAATGCCACAATTTGCTCACAAATCGTATAACTTCATTTGGATCTGATCGCCGAAAACCCACGAAACCACAACAAACGCAGCCGCATCCACGAAATGCAATTAATTGTCAAACTATTCAACACAAATATTTGAAATTGTTTCGCTAATCAGTTGACCAAAAAGTAAAAAAGGGGCAAAGTCAAAGTGGATTCAATTTTGTTTGCCATTTTCCAATTTTTACCATTTTTTCGGGGTCTGTTTAAGAGTCTGCGGCCCGAGCATTCCAATGCCCATAAAAATGTCAACGCAGCAGCCACAGAGACCCCATGAAAATATGCCGCTCGGCTTGAATTGCCAAAGTGGTTGGCCTGGCTTGGATTGGGCTGGGTTCGGTCTTAAAACTGGACACCACCGCGGCTCCATGCTGTCTGTGCCGGAGTCCGACTCCAAGCGACTCTGTGACTTTGCTGTGGCCACTGGCCAGTGCCAGCACACAAAAGTGTGTCTGGCGCTGGGGGTTTGTTGTTTTTCTCAGTCCATGCCAGGCTACTTGGTGCTGTGGCTGCTGCTGCTGCTGCTTGGTGAGCGGCAAATGGAACTGATTACAAAATATGACCAGCGGCTAAATGTATCTCGCAGTTTGCTGCTTAATTTCTTAGATAGCTGCACAATTTAATGCGTGGGTTATAAATTTCCTACTGTTGGCGAATGTTGCATGTGAGCTGCTTGCTGCTTGTTGATGTCTTGGAAAATGGCCAAGTGCCCCTCAAATGCCAAGTCGGATATGCCACTGAGGTATAGCCGTTATTCTGAGTAATACTTGGAGTCAGAATTGTTCTCTGACAAAGGGTTTTCAAGAAGGGATTTTACTGTTTAGACTTCTAATTTTCAAAATAATAATATCTAAGGGGTATTTAATGTTTTTGGATTATATTAAATATTAATAAATATTTCAGTAATTCGCTAATTGGTTACCGAATAGTTACCACATTTTTGGATATATTCCTTAAAAAATGAAGTCATAACCTTAAGAGGGGAGGCATGTTATGTATGTTGTGGGACGGCTATTTGCATAAATTCTTGACATTTATTGTTTGCCATGATTTAGATATACATGCCATTAGTTTTAGTTTATTGAATGCTCGTGTTTTAGGTTTTGAAAGTGATTTTTATACACAACTGCCAAGAGTTGGCCTTTGGTTTAAAAATATGCAACTTTTATTTTCAAGAACTACGAAAATTTCTTTAAAAAAAATGATTACAAATTCTTGGAAAACTAATTTCAAGGCCTGACTGACTAACAAAAAAGCGAAGAAAACTCAGTCCTCTGTTGTCATAAAATCAAGAGACGTAACCAAAATTGCAATTTACCAGAAGCATGAAGTAATGACAGGCCAACAATTAGAAAAAGAGATAGACCCGCCGTAGACCCTCCTCCCAACAAAAGTAAACTTAAATAAAAGAAAAGGCTTAAATGGTGTTATGCAATCCGAGTTCTTGTTCAAGTACATCTCAATGGACACAGTAAGACATCTTCTTTTCGGTTTACACAACCGAGGCAAGAGGTTACTTGAGACGAGACGGCTTTTTGCCCATTGTCCACTCTGTAAATGGTGTTGGGGGAAAAAATTAAGATAGAAACCCGACTTCAAGGAGAACTGGCCAACAAAGAGTATCTCCTTACAATGGTGTGTGGTATGTAATGCATTTTGAATGATGGATGAGTTGGATTTTGAGGCAGTAATGGCCCCGAGTAAAATAATAATTTGGAAGTCAGAAGAAACTAGTAATTGAACGGCAATTTATGATTAAAGCTATTACATGGCTCGAATCTGGAATAAACCCACAGTATTTGTAAGATCAACCCCTCCGGTTAGTTAATATTTAAGGTTATCTCCTGCTAGCTAGATTATGGGTTTAATTTAAAAGTTTTATTTCTCTGATGAATAATACAAATGAACATCAATTTGTAGCAGCAGCATCCCACCCAGAACTTGACTGATTTGTGCATTAAGCTCTTCAAATTGAGGCCAATGAAAGAGCACCAGAAACGCTTCACTTAGCGGCCCAAAGTAGAACACCGATTTAATTATGTTTTCCGAGTTATTGATGGACCTCCCATCTGTTTCTCTTAGATGCACTCTGAACTCGTTCCGAGGAATTTCTTTGTTCTTACAGCTGCAGTGTGAGGTACATATGCACTTACCCTCGCATGCCACCGTGGCTGGATCCACGGGGGAGTCTTCCGATCCCGATACCAATTCCCAATCATCATCGTCGTCGTCGCTGATTTGCCTTAAGGCAGCCATATCTTCCAGACGATCGGCACTGGCATTCATGCCGAAATAGCCGTCCTGGCACTCGTGGCACTTGGCCCCCATCACGCCCACCTTACACTGGCACTGTCCCGTCCGAGGATCACACCTGTCCAGGACGGCCGAGCCCAGGGGGTCGCAGTTGCAGGCGGGGCATCGCAGCTCCACCAGGGCGAATCCCACGTCGCACTCATCGCACTTCTGACCCGCGTACCGCGGTCGGCACAGACACTGGCCGTCGGTGCTGTCGCAGAGCCCGCTTTCTGATCCTTCCGGGTGACAGCTGCACTGATCACAGCCCACGGCCGGGTCACCCCAGTAGCCCATCTTGCAGCGCTCGCAGTGCCAGCCCTCGGTGTTGCCGCGGCAGGTGATGCACTCGCCGGTGGTCACGTTGCAAGGTCCGCCGGCGCAGTCGCACCTCTGGCAGCTGCTCCCCATCTGTAGCGGGTCTCCGTAGTAGCCGTCGTCGCACACCTGGCAGTGGTCGCCCGTATAGCCCTCCGGGCACTGGGTGCAGATATACTCCGCGTGCTCGATCAGCTCGAACTGGGGATTCAAGTCCCGGTAGTTGTAACTCTTCAGCGGGCAGCTCGGCGAGAAGTTGTTCGACTCCTCCGCCAAGGGGCATGCGCACCTCTTGCAGTCCTGGGGGGTGCCTTGCAACGGATTTCCGTAGTAGCCAAGCTGGCAACGTTCGCAACTGCAAAAGCAGGAAAATTATAAAAAAAAATTAAAATTTACAAAAATAAAATAATTAATTAATAATTACGAAATAATTTAAAAAAAAATTTTAAAGAAAAAGTTCTAAAAATAACTCTTAGTGGTTCGTGGTTAGACTAAATGGTTTGTGTACTAGATAAGTGTGGTGAGTTAGCTTTGTTAAGAACCACGGTTGGTTTTTGTCTTTGGGTGGATTGTATGTGGACTGTGTTTTGATGGTGTATATTTCTAGTTTAAAAAACTAATAAGTATACTCTTAAAAATAACTAATTTTTGATTTTATTTATTAAATATTATTTAATCTTTTTAAATAAATTTTACTCACCGATCTCCGAAGGTGTTGTGCATGCAGTCGCCGCAGTTTCCGCTCTGCAGATCGCACGAGTTGGAGTGCCCGTTGCAGGGACAGGGGATGCACTTGCTCAGGAGCTGGTGGTCCGAGGAGTTCTCGTAGATGCGCTTGTAGCCGAAGGCGCAACCCTCACATGAAAGTCCCGTGTAACCGGCGGGACAGACGCACTGCTCCACATGGCTGCTGGAGGACTGGCCACCCAGCTCCACCCCTCCGGAATAGATGACGGCCTGCTCCAGCGAGGTCTCCACCTGGTCCGTGTGGAAAGCAGCTCTGATCAGGACAGCCTCAAGGGAGACAAGGACGGAGAGGAACTGCGAACGTGTGACTGGTTCACCGTGGTAGTCGCCTCCCTCGGTACGCCGGAGTCGGGTCTTGATGTCCTTAATAGATGGCGGGACATGGTACCAGCCCTCCTCGGTGAGGGTCACATTCAAGGCCGTATGTAGGCCCGCAAAGGACTCGTCCGCATAGGCAACCTTAAGACCATTCCGCCCGCAGAGGATTACGTTAGGGCCTGTGGTGGGCTTGCCGGAGGTGTCGCCCCTCATCACTCCCCAGGAAAGGAGTAACTGAAGCCTGGCACCGTAGCTGGTCAGGCGGTTGCCCAGATAGCCCACCGGTGCCTGCCAGTAGATGGCCTCCACATCGTCCAGTTCACTGGCGTAGATCAGTCTCTTCTGATCCGCATCCACGGCCACTGAGATCGCATTTAGTCGCTGGATGTCCGTGAGCTTCCAGTCGTTCAGAGTCTCGAAGGCCAGGGCCTGGAGCTTGGCACTATGACAGGTTTGGGAGACGCCAGAGCACCAGCAGCTGGTGCATCCCAGGAGGTTGTCTTTGGAAAGGTCAAAGTAACCTGGTGCACATTCGGAGCACGTGCTGCCCTCCACATTCAGCTTGCACTTGCAGTCGCCGGAGCAGGATCCATCCGACGGTAGAGTTCCCCTTTCGTCGCACTCACACCGCTTGCAATTGTCGCCATAGAAGCCCGGAGCACACTCTTCGCAGTTCCGTCCCTGGAAGCCCTCGAGGCAGTTGCAGTTTCCTCCCGCCGGCTGGCAGCTGCCCGTGGAACGAGACGGATTGCAGGTGCACGGCAGGCATGGCTCCGTGGGAGGGGCCCCCAACTCTCTGAAGAATCCTGCCTCACAGAACTCGCACTCATTGCCGGCCGTGTGGTTGGAGCAATCCTGACAGATTCCCTTGTCCAGGAACGGGTCGTAGGTGCAGCTCTCGGCATGACCATTGCACTGGCAAACTTCGCACTCCTCCCCCATGCGGTGGGGGCGATCCTGAAAGAGGGGACAGCACTCCTGGCACTGTTCGCCGCAGGCATTGTGCTGGCAAAGGCACTGCAGCCGCTGCGACTCCTGGGTGCGGTTCGCATGTCCGTTGCAGTCCAGCCGGGCACTCACCCTCAGCTGCTTCAAAGAATAGAAGCTGCGCTTCTCCAGGGACGCGGCGTCCAGGAGCCAGTCCACACTGTTGTCCAGGTTGGCCGTGGAGTGCATGCCCTGCAGCCGGATCCTCATGTAGCGGGTCGTGATGAACTCCATTAGCTCCGGGGTCTGATCCTTGGCTCCAGGCCTGTTCTTCAGCAGCGACACGTGCAGCTCCCCGTTTTCCAAAGGCAGCGGCTTGGAGAACTGGGTGGAGCAGATCACCTCCGTGTCGTTCTGGAACACGTACTTGCCGTTCTGGCCCGGGAGGTTCCAGCGCCGTTGGCAGTCGGCATCGTTTAGGCCAAAGTATTGCCAGGGCTCAAAGGTAATGCCGTCCAGGGACTTTTCGAGAATCCAAGAGGCGGGACGAGGAGAATTGGCCGACTTGAGCATCACAAAGAAGATTTGAAAGGTCTGGAAATGAAGAGAGAAGAAAGGCGTTATTTAAAAAAAGAATTATACAAAAGGAAGTAGAGCTCAGGATGAACTGTTTAATGTCTCTATTATTATTATTATTTCTGGGTTTTTTTTTATCTTATCTAATGAAGTATAAATTTTCCCACCAAACACCCAGAGATTTCAGTTTCACGGCTCTGTAGCCTCCGGACAAATGACCCATAAATTAACTACGCACCCAAATGTCGGTGTTTCTGTCACCGCTGATGTTTCTATTCGGCTGCAAGCATATACATATCTCTGCATCGGCGACTACCAACAAACTGCATCGGTATCTCGGCTTAGCTGCGGAGTGTTGGGCAAAATCTTTTAACCCAACATTGCCATCGCCGCGTCATAAATTTCCCAAACTGTCAACCAACCGCAGACGCAGCGCAGGCCCGACCCTCGAAAATTGCCGCCCAACTGAAGCTCTTTCAACGTGGCCGGCAGGCAGCCACAGCTGACAAACGATATTTCGGAAAATTTTTAAAAAAGCCAACCAAAAAAATGGGAAAAATAAAATGCCAAAAACGTCGCGTGTTCGAGACGCTGAAAATGTTGCGCCTATCGAAGATCAGTGACCAAAAAAGCCACACAAATCCAAACGGGCCAAAACGGAAAAAAATCAATAAAAGGCATGCAATTGAATCTTGAGGCGGACGACGGGCGACTTGCGACTTGTGTCGTAGGTGTGGCCAGGTGTATAATTGATTACGACGCATTGGCTTATTCCAGCCACATGGCGCCAACAAGCCAGATATATTTTTTCGCTAGCCCAGTCATCATCATAAGCCCAGCCACCAAATGCCAATCGGTATCTGCGGCTCGAAAAGATAGTCGAGACGAGAGCAACTCCACAACAACTCTATCAAATTTCAAAGCCACTTGTTTACCCGCAACTCACTAAGTAGCTAATGGCATCGCCAACATCGTCTCCGCCGCCCAGGCCCACATTCTCCTAGCTCCGATAAAACGCGAAAACCCAAGAGTGGGAAGACGGTGCGCGCATGCGTGCGTTCTCCTTATTGGGTGCCGCCTGTATTCGATTACAGCAACAACAGCGCCTGTCAAGCCGATAAGATTAGGGGCCTGAACAAGTGAAAGAGGCCGGCACTGAGTATCAGCATTCGCAAATACAGATTCGAACGTAAATGGATTTAAGTGAGGACTTGCCATGGTGACTAATTGCAGAAGTACTTAGAGGATCTACCATTCTTCCACATGATTCTTTTCGTTTTATTGTTGACTTTGGAGTCTTTCAAGATTGTAACTTTTTAGACTTTGAATAAGATTCCTAACTTAGTAGCTTAATTTATTATAGCTTAATTAGTAATTTAGTAGCTTAATTTTAGCTTAATTTTTTCCAAAACATTGGAACCCATTTTCGATTCCATTTTTTGTCAATTTTTCCCATGGACTCCCTTGAAAATGGGGAAATGCATGTTATGGCCTATATGTGGCCCACAGCGATGTCCATATCTCTGCCAATATTGACCCGATCGTTGAATGGAATACCTTCAACGATTTCTGGATTGATTCTCTATCAAACTGCATCAAAACCTTGCAACCCATTTTCGATTCCATTTTTTGTCAATTTTTCCCATGGACTCCCTTGAAAATGGGGAAATGCATGGGAAGGCCTATATGGCCCACAGCGATGTCCATATGTGGCCCACAGCGATGTCCATATCTCTGCCAATATGGATCCGATCGTTGAACGGAATACCTTTAACGATTTCTGGATCGATTCTCTATCAAACTGCATCAAAACCTTGGAACCCATTTTCGATTCCATTTTTTGTCAATTTTTCCCATGGACCGACTCCCTTGAAAATGGGGAAATGCATGTTACGGCCTATATGGCCCACAGCGATGTCCATATCTCTGCCAATGATGACCCGATCGTTGCACGGAATACCTTCAACGATTTCTGGATTGATTCTCTATCAAACTGCATCAAAACCTTGGAACCCATTTTCGATTCCATTTTTTGTCAATTTTTCCCATGGACTCCCTTGAAAATGGGGAAATGCATGGGACGGCCTATATGGCCCACAGCGATGTCCATATGTGGCCCACAGCGATGTCCATATCTCTGCCAATATGGATCCGATCGTTGAACGGAATACCTTTAACGATTTCTGGATCGATTCTCTATCAAACTGCATTAAAACCTTGGAACCCATTTTCGATTCCATTTTTTGTCAATTTTTCCCATGGACTCCCTTGAAAATGGGGAAATGCATGTTATGGCCTATATGTGGCCCACAGCGATGTCCATATCTCTGCCAATATTGACCCGATCGTTGAATGGAATACCTTCAACGATTTCTGGATTGATTCTCTATCAAACTGCATCAAAACCTTGCAACCCATTTTCGATTCCATTTTTTGTCAATTTTTCCCATGGACCGACTCCCTTGAAAATGGGGAAATGCATGTTACGGCCTATATGGCCCACAGCGATGTCCATATCTCTGCCAATGATGACCCGATCGTTGCACGGAATACCTTCAACGATTTCTGGATTGATTCTCTATCAAACTGCATCAAAACCTTGGAACCCATTTTCGATTCCATTTTTTGTCAATTTTTCCCATGGACTCCCTTGAAAATGGGGAAATGCATGGGACGGCCTATATGGCCCACAGCGATGTCCATATCTCTGCCAATATTGATCCGATCGTTGAACGGAATACCTTCAACAATTTCTGGGTCGATTCTCCATCAAACTGCATCAAAAACTTTGGAACCCATTTTCGATTCCATTTTTTGTCAATTTTTCCCATGGACTCCCTTGAAAATGGGGAAATGCATGGGGCGGCCTATATGGCCCACAGCTTTGGTTAGTTTTTATAATTAGTTACGGATGCATGGATTATATGATAATGAGGATGCATATAATACCCCTTGAAAGGGTATGCAATTTAAAATATGTTCCAGCACTTCCGCTTTCAGTTCATTGAGCCACTGAACCTGACACATTCGAATAGCCGCAGATAATTTATCCATAGTGAATTATGTTGTCCCCATCAAGTGCCCTGATTGCAATCAGTTGAAGAGCCAGTCTAGCTCCTGGACGGTTTTTCTGTTGGGTAATGCGTTGAAACGAGTTCCAAATAGAGGAAGCAACGTCTTCGTGGACTCCCTCCCCATGGAGATGTGAAAATCGTTGTAGATCCCAATCGGAGAATGTGCAGGTGAAGGCCTCAAGGGTAACATATTGACGTTTTTATCAGTTTTGACCAATTGACGGCAACAACAGCAAACTTGTTTACATCGTACATCAGTTGAGAATTACGCTTTTGTATAAATATTTGATCTGCAGATTCGCCTCCATACTGCAGAGGCACCGAAACCTGTTACCAGATTCTTTGTCAACTGATATCGCCAGAGACCATAGAGACTTATCTAAATATTCGGGAGAGATAAGTTAGTTGGTAATGAGACGGCAGCCAGTCAAAACAAAAACTTTGGCTAAAATGGAGTGGTTAGGGAGGACATACATATAGCATGCCGAAAATTACGAGAATTAACGTTTATGGCAATCAAATATTTATCGCTCAATGAGAGACTCCGTCAGGCATAACCCACAGGAAACTTTCTCCGCACCAGCCGCCAAAAACTAACACGGACACTCTGTTAATTGCCGAAAATTCAGACCCAGGGGGAACCTCAGACCCCAATGGCATCGTAAAATTTTCTCAAAAATAAACAAGCGAAAAATTGAAGTAGACAGACTGTAGCCCCAAAAATAAAAGACAACGAATTTAGGGCTTTGGCTTTTAGTTTTATTTGGAGCTGCTAGTAGACAGCATATTATCTCGGCATATTTTTTTGGCATATTACACGGTTTTCTGGCCCATTTGAAGAAACCAAAACTGATGTACGTTTTTTGTTCGTTTTTGAGTTGGCACGCTTTTAGATAAAATGGTGAATGAACCCACATGGCAGACATGCTTCTCCTATACATATATTTGCACATTTTCTTACTTATTTTCCTCTATCGCTCAGTGGGGGCTTCCGACGTGTCGGTGGCTCACCCTGAAGTAATCGAAAAGTTTGGTGTCTGCTGTGAGCTGCTATCTCGGAAAAGTGGTGCATTAATGCGGCTCAAGAATGGCTAAAGTTTTGAATAACTTGTTTGGACTTGAGGCGAAAAATGGTATTTTTATCTCAACTGAACAGCTACGGTGTTGGGAGAATAAATGCCAAGTCGAATACAAGCTTTTAAGGTAAAGGAATGTGGTTTTGAATAACTGAAAACCATATCGTTATGTTTCCAAAATGTCATACATTTGATTCAAGATCATTAAGTATCACCCTGGTAATTTATTTAATTCCCTAACTTGTCCACTCCCGAATGTATTTGTCCCACAGCATCTTTGGCCATTAAAACCCAAAACCACTTCCTGGTAAACGACATGAAAACAATTCAAGCAAAGCTTCAATCACGTTAAAGTCCCAGCCCCAAAAACCAGGGGCTTTCGGGAAAGGAAGTCCATGCAAATGCAACAATCTGCTGCAGCAGCACAAACAACGGGGGAAACATTCTTTAAAAGGCAAATTCGAAGAAAAAAAGCCGAAATTGCAACCAAAACAAATAAATAAATTGACCATTAAAATAATTGCTGTGCCTAAAATGCGTCTCGTACGTGGCTTGTAACACGCTTTGCTTGTTGTTGTTGTTGTTGGTTCCTGCTGATGTGGCATTTGTTTTTGTTACCAGATTGTATTTGTTGTTGCTGTTGCTACTCTACGGTGCTGCAAATGTTGCAACAACTTGTCAAACATTTGAATTACAGTTGCGAAACCAATACAGTTGCGATGCCAAATGACCGGCCCCTCGGATTTTATTTTTTGCCAAATTTGGC
Source organism: Drosophila bipectinata (assembly GCF_030179905.1). Lineage (NCBI taxonomy): Eukaryota > Metazoa > Arthropoda > Insecta > Diptera > Drosophilidae > Drosophila > Drosophila bipectinata. The sequence goes on along the minus strand of NW_027223001.1, from coordinate 6,797 downwards.
TAAACTTAATGAAGCAATTAAATGTCTGTACGAAAAAGTTATGGAAAAGCAAACATAAAACATTTCAAATTGGATATAGCCGTATTTTAGTGACTAGCCACCAGTTAGATGTTTCCCGGCAAAAAAAATCAAAGAAATAGGTATCTTATTTTAAGGTTTAAGGCTGGAGTTTTTAAAGTTTAGAATCGTTATTAAGGCTTTTTTTAAATTATTTTTTTAATTAAAACTTGTTCTACAATATTAAATCTATATGTTTAAACATGTTTACCTTGAAACTTCAGATGGAAGTCTTGAAATATTTGTTTGAAACTATTTTTGAAAATAAACAAGAAAGACAAAACCTTGAAGTCACTTTCACAAATGCTTTCCTTTTTTTAAGAATATATGTATATATATTTTTCTAGAAACTCCTTGAACAGTTGGGAGGCCCACTGGCTGTGTTCTTTGTAGAATTCTTGCTAGACTTTCAATTAGTCACGCGCGCCGGAAAGCCATTGAAGCATAAATCTAGACATTGTTGTACGAACAGACAGGCTGACAGACTGCTTACTGGCCAACTGACAGACTGGATGGCTGACTGGCTGCCTGACTGACTGACTGACTGACTGACGGACTGACTGACAAAAAGACACATAGAGGGGCAGATTATATAGTTCTGACCGGTCTACCGGCCGGAGTCTGTCGCCTTTCCCCGGCGACAAGAAATATTTTAAGCTGTCAAATCGTTGACACACGCCTGTCGTTTCTATCTGGCTGTGTGTTGTTGTTGTAAATCACTCGATTAGTCTAATTGTTAAAATCCACTCCTCAGAGCAGCCATGGAAGTCTGGAAGTCGCCCATGAATCGGAGCCCAGGCACACCATCGTCAATGTCAAGTTCTCGTCAAAGGTCATAAATTGTGTTCCGTTTGGGTTGGCTTGGAAATTGGGGGGAGAACAGAGGGAGATGTTTTTCTAATGTGTTTCTAAATAGTGGTGACACATGTTTAAGTTATTTCCGCCAGCAAATCACACAAAACACTTAATTATGGGGATAACTAATTAGTGATTAGCAGAGGGAGGGAATTAAGGTAATCTTGTGGGGTATGGAGTGTAGTATTGATGAAGAAATATTTGTTTAACAGCTCAGGGTTCTGTATTTGTAAGGAAACTGGTGTCGAAAAAAATCTGCATTGATGAAAATTCAACAGAAAATATATCTGACAAGCTGTGAATGAATATTCATCGCCACTCAAGCAAATCAACGTAATGGGAGCGTGAAAATTCTGACACATGCTCCTCTTATTCGGATCCAGTCCTCGACTCCTCGCCTCAAGAAATCATGGGAAAATCAGCAATAAATTTTGCTGTCGATGTCTGACCAAAAATGTACTCCAACATGCGACAATTGCACTTTAAATTGGCATTAAGGAAAAGCCATAAAAGGGTTGACATTTTTGATTCTGACTGGTAACCAACTAGAAATAGGCACTGTCCGGATTAATTAAGTGAAGAGACCAATTTAAATATTTTTGATGCTGTCGGCAAAGACCCCTTTTCAATGGAGAGGGTCGGACGTAGACGTGCAGGAATTTATTAATAAACGCTGAGAGCAACGCATGGCTGTCATAAATCTTTCATACTTTAAGGCATATGCAAAAACAATGTTTTTAATTTTAAATCACTTCCAGTCTGTGTGGATGCTGCTCCTCTTTTCAGCTTCTCGTTTTAATTAAGTGCACACTCAAGGCCTTTGCCTTGGTCCGCAGCAACTTTGTGTGTCTGTACCCGGGGCCCGGGCATATGGCAGTGAAAGAATTATATCAAAACATTGAAATATCTCTCGGAGAAGCCTCAGGCACAAGCTGCACTTGAAATGTCAACTTTGCGTCGGATGATGCTAAACAGATGATGAACATTTCTGTCCCATTTCTCCTTATTTTCAGCACATTACTACCCGTAGTAGGGTCGATTGGGAAAGCACGGATCAGATGATCTGATCATCATGATCATGGGCGATGAGCACTGGGGAGCGATTCGTTGTGGGTGAGTGCACTTTGAAATTCCAATTAACACTATCGGCGAACAATTAGCGCCCAATCGAGTTTTAAGATCCGCGGGAAGTGTGAAATAAAATATGGTAATGGAGGCCTTCAGGGAGGTCTATGCCAATTTAAGTAGAGAATTTGTTTGGAAACATTATCATCAGAGGGCTTTATAAATATCTACAGAGCTCAAGATCTTTGTTTATTAATAAGCCTCCTTGCAACTCCGGAAATGAAAGCTTATTTCCCAGCCAGAGAAAGTCTCTCCAAGACACGAGTGTGTAAGCCTATATGACTTAATCAAAACTCCATCAAATCCAATTTATGTTAACCGTTCTGAGCATTAGAAATTGACCAGCCATCGAACGGCAAACGGGTTTCGATTCCATTCTGGCAGCGCAATGATCATATTTCAAAGTTTCAATGGGACGGGAGACAAGCCGAAGGCATGTTCGTAGACGGATCATGGATCACGGCGATGGCGTTAAATCGCTTGTAAATGAGTGACAACTCGGCGGCTTAATTACAAACTGGATCACAGCTCGTCTGTCACAAGAGCTTAGCCGTGCCAATGGCGGACGGCTCTTAAAATTTCGATGGCACCTCATCTGGGGATGTGCCCGGACTCACCTGCTTTAGGTCCAAAGTGATGGTCACGTACTCGAACTGGCGGCCACCCTGCAGCGTCGGGGATTGCCACCAGCTCTCTTCGGGTCCTGGAGAGATGAGCGACTGGATCGGACGCTGCTTGGCCCGGTCCGAGGAATGGGCATTGCAAGTCCCGCACTGCTTGGCCCAGTTGCGGTGGGGATAGGCGTCCACCAGCTTGCAGTACTCCTCGGCCCCGTTCTGGCCGCATGTGGCATTCACGGTGATCGCCGCCCGGGGTGCCACATTGAAGAGCGGCGGATAGAGGCCACTGTAGGCTCCGGCGACGGAATATTCATCCGCTTGCTGTCTGTTGAGCAATCGAACGGCTGCAAATCAGATTAAAAACTTTAATTAGTATTAAAAGTAATTTTTGTAAAGGAAATTAAAATGTGCTACAGGAAGTATCAAAAGAAACCTAATCAGAAGGTAATATGTAGCTCTCTAATAATTATAATAAATTAATCGAATTAACTTTCTACGAAGTTTTTAATTAAAATATAATATCCCTAAACTACATTTATCCCTTTAAGAAATCTGTCGACACTTAAAAAAAAGAGAAAAGACGTTTTTAATTATAATTAAATTTCACGCAAATCATCACCCTTGAGCTTTGACCAAATGAACAACTTATATATTAATAAAAAACTTTAATCCTGACACCCGAAATCAGATACCCAATAAACTTCGGATTGACCATATCCATTATTCAAAGTCTGACAGATTTTCCCAGGCCAATCAATTAAATTGCTCAAACCGAACAAGTTGAGAACAAGCCCTCAAGACAACATTGCCAATAAATCACCCACAGAGGCAGCTGCTCTGGATTGCTCTGAACTTTGTGCCATGAGAATTATTGATTGGCTGGCTATCTGGCTGCTTGGCTTGCATGAAAAATGCACAAGTATCTCACGGTGTGCACAGATAACCAAAACAAGGCAACTTTCGAGATAAACTTTATCGCTGACCAACAGCACCTGGCCCCCAGGTTTCCAGGTTGCAGTTGCCTGGCAGTTGGTGCCCAAATGTTGACCTGGTATGCCATTTGCATGTCGGTAGCTCCAAATTGCAGAATGCCGGTAGTACGACTGCCACTGCTGTTTGCCTTTGTATACGTTTGAGTTGCTTTTCTTCGTTTTTTGGCAATTGTCAACACAAAACTTTGGCCAACAAGACAGAACTGTTTATGTAATTGCAGGAAAATGGCACATAAGTTATAGGGCTGGATTACCAAACAAACTTTCGTAGAGAATGAGAAAAGTTGAGGAACTTGAAAGTGAAGTTTGAATGGGTTAAATGGGGAAAGAAAAAGCAATGAGCCAGCATTCCATTCCAAGCCAGATTCCAGCAATATCAAAATAAATCAGAATAAGCAAGAAAGTGTCTTACACATTTGCCTACTACACACACTTTAACTTCAACTTCACAGTCTCGTACCTCCTCTTATTAGGCTGATTAAAAATTTATAAATATTTTCATTTTTTGTGGCGCATTCAATTTGTCAAATCATTTAATCAGCAAAACTTTTCTCACTTAAGCTGTCAGCGGCAGAAAACGTGAATAAATTCGAGTGGTGTCGGAGTATCGGGCTCTAAGTTGGGGTGTCGGGAGCCAAGAGGCCCAGACGTAACTTAAAAATATGTTCGGGTGTCCATGTTGCCGCGTTGAAAAGGCCACTTTCAGCCTCCAGCCTCCAGCCCCCAACCGCCACCAGTTGGCTTTCAACAGTTATTTAACTTTGCCTATTTTTCGTTTCTGGCTACCGCAAAATTTGTCATTTGTCAAAACATTTAAATGCCATTTGTCGATAAGTTTTCCTTTCAAGCTCTTAACACTTTACGCCTGAACTTTGCTCAGGGCAGTGTTTTTATGCTTCTCCTTTTGTTGGAGAGACATTTGTTTCGATCTCTTTTAACAAAAATCTTTTCTACAAGTTTGGTTTTTTCTAAGTTGTCTAGTGGTAAGTTATTTTTCAAAGATTTTACACAAAAGTGAAAGTGAAAAGCTCACAACTTTGTTTCAAATTATTGATTTGCATGTTGCCCGACATTTATGGATTACTTTGCAGCTGGAGACAAATAACAACTTTGTGGTTAGTCTATCGGTTTAGTTTCTTGTTGAATAGTTTTAAATAAATCTGCTTTCTTGAAAGAGGAAGTTGTGACTTTTGAGAAGAATAAGTCATCCCTTTAGAATTGTATTTTTTTGATTACTTTCTTTCTTGCCTTTAATCATTTCTGATTTTGATTACTTTCCCCTGCCAAGTATACAAATATTCCATTAAATTTAAGAGCTCCTTCTGGCTCCTTTCTTTGGGCCTCGTCCGGCGTCATCAGATACATCAACGTCATTCCCGTCATCCCCAGCGCAACTCTTTTCATTGTCGCCATTCTTGTAATTGAGCCATTCGCCAAAAAGCTTCCCAGCTCCCGACAGTCCACCCGACAGGGCCGTCTGCCTGTGAAGCCTATTTATGGCCGAATTTTTGATAACTTCCCCAGACTCCCTTCGGATTCTCCGAGTCATCCTCCTTGAATATAATGCCTTGTCCAAATAAGAAACAGCTTTCGTCACGGAGGCTGTCCAGTCTGTTTTTTGCTTTTCTCTTTATTAAATTTATATGCATTTTTCGGCTACTGAAAGGCATTATTATAATGGCCGCTGAATGTAATTTAGTTATGCAAAGTGTTTGGGGAAAATTGATTGGACCCGAGAACCGTGCTCCATGGATCACCCCAACAACAGCCTGTCTATCGTTAATTGTACCCCCGATTTGCCGATTCCCATTGCAATCTTTGAAGTTGAAACGGAGGGAAAACGACTTAATAATAAGCAACGAGAGCACAGCATCCAGCAACTGGATATGGCCGAGGTGGAGCTATGGCTCATTCCTCTGTAATTTCTACCTCCAGCTGTCTGTTTGTATGCATAATTGGCCACAAGGAAAACAAGCAGAGCTGGGCCAAGTTGCCGGGCCAAGCCGGATAGATGGCCAAATCCCCCAGCCGGCCTGTCCAAAAATAGTGGAAATATTTCTGTACTTTATGCGCCATGTCGATGTGAATGAAAAACAGGGAAACAGTGAAATGCTTTCAACCTAAGGATAGATGGACTGGACTGGATAGCAGGGAAGTTTTGCCCTTGATTTCAGGTTGCTTCTAAATTAATCAGGAATGGTAATACATCTATATCTCTTAATTGAATAAAATTATCTACTTTTCAATCCAAAGGAGTCAAAAAATGACTTCTCCCCCTCCATAAATCACCCACACAGTATGCTCGTGGGTCATTCAAACAACAACAAATGGCCATTGAGTGGCAGCTACCAGTCTTCGATACCAAATCAGGCATTACTTGCATAACCCAGCAGAGTCATCGACCACATTGTCCCATGATGAACATCATCATCACGATCAACGGTCGGCGCAGACCGGGGATGGATAAATATTTTTCTAAAATACAACTCGAACAGAGCACCAGACAGGCGCAACATGGATGCAAGAACTCGGACTGGAAGCCACTTGAGCACGTCACAGAAAAAGCCGGTAGTCGGTAGACGGTAGCTGGCGAGGCCATGGCGAGGACGGGGCCAAAAACGTGAAACTGTGTGGTGGACAGCCAAGAGCATATGTTCTTCTCACCATCGGTCAGCAGCTTTTGAAGCACCCACTGACGGGGGACCCAACAAGAATACATCATACATCTAGGCATCCCAGCGTCCAGTCATCCATCCATCCATGCGTCCAGTCGGTGATCCTACCATTCGGTCATCTATCCACTTGGTGGTTCGGTCTTGGTGGATGGTCTTGGTCTGGGAGCAATCCTAACCCGTTCGGTTCCCACTGTTTCCCGGCTTTTAGCGCTGAGCTGCACCGATGCATGACCAAACATCTTCAGTTCTGGTCAGTTTCCTTCATTTCATTTCTTTTCTTGGAAATTTGTTGACGCTGCTCAGCCACCAACTAACCAACATCCCAGTTCCCCCTATCCCCCAGACCACCTTTCATCGCCGGTGCCGTCGCCGTCTTGTTTGTCAGTTTGCTTGTTTGCTTGTTTGTTAGCCGTTTTGTTTATTTTCAATAAATATTTGACATTTGTCTATGCCTTTTTCCCGAACCTCTGAGG
>NW_027223000.1:0-6000 GCF_030179905.1 Drosophila bipectinata | reverse complement strand
ATTTACTAAGACGCTTAAATTTTAACATTCCTAATAGAAGGACTCGAAACTTTAGTCCTCTGTTCCTTAGCCATTATAGTTCGACACATGCACTGCATGACCCTTTTAGGGTATTATGTTCGAAATACAATGGTCTCTACTCTATTACATCTCTTTCCTGTCCCTCTAATTTAAAATATAGAATTTTAAATTTCCTTACTAACTCCTCTTAGCTTAACAAATTTCAAATAGCTTAATATCTACTAACAAATCGTTTCTCGAGCGCCCCTTGGTCGTCTGGGCCTCTAAGCTTTATGATGAATACAGGAATGCTAGCTGATGCTCTTATTAATGCACAAGCCATCCAGGGAGCTGGCCAACAGGTTCGGGTGATTATGAAGCCTCTGCATGTAACGTGCGCTGCTTCTTTGGATGTCGTCCTTGACCCAAGGAAAATTGAGAACCTCGTGGATGGTGCGATTGTCATGATAGACGTGGGCCCCAATAGCGTCGAAGGGCTCTATTTTCGAACGTTTGTATAGTTCGGACATTCGTCTTGCTCCCAGAGCTGTATGCCGTACGTCCAGATTGGGCGTATTAAAGCCTTGTAAATGAGAACTTTAGTGGAAGTTCTCAGCTTCGATCTCCTACCCATGAGCCAGCAGAAGGATCGAAGTATTTGATCAGCCTGTTTCCTCTTCGTAATCAGATGGGGCCTCCAGGTGAACCTCCTGTCTAGGGTGAATCCAAGGTACTTGGGATTGTCCTTCTGTGGGATTGTGGAGCCTTTGAGGTTAACTGGAGGCCAGTTTCCTTTGCAGAGAGAAAATGTGGTGGCAGACTTCTCATTGTTGACGGCAATGTTCCAACGCTTTTGCCAGTCGCTGAGCAAGTCAAGCTGTAATTGCATCGTTTTGGCTGCTTCCATGGCGCTATCGGCGGTGGTAAGAAAGGCGGTGTCGTCTGCATAGGTTGCTGCGAGCAGATCAGGCCTCTGAAGAACAGGGAGGTCGGCCGTGTAAGCATTGTACATCAACGGGCCAAGAACGCTGCCTTGGGGTACACCAGCGTGAGCTTCTCATACCGGAGAGATGGCCTCTCTCATCTCTTATACCTGAGATGGCCTCGCCACATCTAACCGCAAATTTACGGTCTTCCAAGAACGACTTTAGGAACTGGAAGTATGGTCGGGGTAGGCCAGTCTTTAATTTATAAAGAAGACCAGGATGCCAGACTCGGTCAAACGCCTGCTTCACACCCAGCATGACGGCCATGCAGTACTTCTTGGTTTCAAATGCGTCCAGGGTGCACTGCTCCACCTGAAGGCACTGCTCAGGGGTACCGTGTCGCCGCCTGAAGCCAACTGGTGGTCAGGGATCAGTCCAGCCTCGTCAAATACTGGCAGTGCTGTGCTCAAAACACTCGTTGCAGTATTTTGGAGAGCATTGGTAACAACTTATTGGTCGGTAGGACGAAGGTTTGCTTCGGTTTCCCGGGCTTAGGTATCATAGTTACCTGGGCACGTTTCCATGTGGACGGAAAGTACCCTATCTCCAAGCATCTATTGTAGATCCTCGTAATTAGCTGAATGGATTACTCGGAAGACTGGAATCGGGATTGGGGTTGGAGTCAAACTGTCGTGCTCCGTTTTTGGCTGCGCTAGCATAGCTGATGTTAGGGTTAATTTTGCTGAGTTGAGGTTGCTGGCTTCTTGGGCCAGTCTGCTTGGGGGCGAGCATGCTCTTTGCCTTTTTGTAGGCTGGACAGCCCTTGTAAGAGGCCGCGTGTGGGCCGTCGCAGTGGAGGCAGACGTCTGGTTTACTGGCGATTTTGGTGCATTCGGACGATGGGTGCCTATCTCCACACTTTACGCATCTGTACTCCAGATGGCAGTACCGTTTCGTGTGACGGAAGCCCTAGCAGCGATGGCATTGGGGCACATCGTCGAATTTTTTTTGATGGCTCAACCGTAACCACCGTGCTGCGTAGCCGCTTGACTTGAAAGTCCTCCTTGTTGTTTTAGCCTGGCTCGAGGTGAATAAAGAAAATGTTTAGTGGCTTCTTTGTTCCTTTTTGCGTAGGATTATGGATATCCCTGACTTTGTGTCCATTGCTGCTGAAACCCTCATTTATATCCTCCGGGTCGGTGGAGAAGTGGAGGCCTTTAACGCCGATCCGATAAGCGCGCCCGTCTCGGGGCTGGAATGTGTGGTATCGATGGTTATTTTCGCTCAGGAACTTTTTCAGAGTTGAGTAAGTATCCTTGTCTGGAGTCATGCACCTTGCTAGTGCTAGACATTTCCCGCCTCATAGGCGGTGATGTTGAAGTGACCTACTTGTAGGCGGGAGGCGGGAAATGTCTTTGGAGAGGCCCTTGATGCTTGATACGTCAGGGATAAAAATTGGGGGCGGTTTGATGATTTTCGCCGTTTTTACCGCAGATTGCTTGGTCTTCTTGTCATCTTTTTTCTTCATGCCGTCAACCTTCATGTCGCTGACACAATCTTCATTGTCTAAATCAGATAGAATTGCATCATTTTTTTCAATATTAGCTTTAATTGCAGCTCTGGCTGCTTCGCTGGTGGTAGGTTCGTCTTCCATAATGGGTTTTAGCAGACATCCGCTTCATTTCTCGTCGCTGGAATCGTCATCTTGAAATTAGAATAGGCCTTCTTTTTCGAAGGCGGCTTGATTTTGATGGAACTGGGGGGGTCTTGCCAGCCCATTGTGTTGGTTTTGGCACGAGAATGGCCGCAAGATTATGTAAATAACAGTAGTTTTATATTTTGTTTTGTGTTGGGAAAAAATTTTAAATTTTTCTTTTTCTATTTTATTTTTTATTTATTTTTTATTTATTTATTTATTTTTTTTTGTTTTTTTTTTTTTTAACAAAAAAAAAAGGTGCCTTAGGTTCAAAGCCTACCGGATTCGATTCATATAAGTGAAAGATCGGAAATGGGATATAGAGAGTTAAAATTTTACACAAGACTTATTTTAGACGAGACATATCATGATACAATTATACTTGTAATAATTGTACTTTATAATTGTATCATGAGACATATATCCTACAGCTGCCATATAACTGAAGTATCGGAGATGATTTCGTGTTTTTGAAGATAGAAAGCTGGAATTTAGTACAGATTATATTTTTGGTCACTTGATCCGACCTACCAAATTTCATACCAAAATCGGTCGACTATATCTTACAGCTGCCATATAACTGAACGATCGGAAATGGTATTTGGTAGAAATACCAACTTTGGTATTTTTGAAGATAGAAGCTTGCGTCTTTTTTGTTTAGGTTTTATTTTAATAAATTGGTTTTATTATGATATGCTCATAAGGATTGTCTGGGCCTCTAAGCTTTATGATGAATACAGGAATGCTAGCTGATGCTCTTATTAATGCACAAGCCAGCCAGGGAGGCCAACAGGTTCGGGTGATTATGAAGCCTCTGCATGTAACGTGCGCTGCTTCTTTGGATGTCGTCCTTGACCCAAGGAAAATTGAGAACCTCGTGGATGGTGCGATTGTCATGATAGACGTGGGCCCCAATAGCGATTCGAAGGGCTCTATTTTCGAACGTTTGTCTTGCTCCCAGAGCTGTATGCCGTACGTCCAGATTGGGCGTATTAGGGCCTTGTAAATGAGAACTTTAGTGGAAGTTCTCAGCTTCGATCTCCTACCCATGAGCCAGCAGAAGGATCGAAGTATTTGATCAGCCTGTTTCCTCTTCGTAATCAGATGGGGCCTCCAGGTGAACCTCCTGTCTAGGGTGAATCCAAGGTACTTGGGATTGTCTTCCTGTGGGATTGTGGAGCCTTTGAGGTTAACTGGAGGCCAGTTTCCTTTGCAGAGAGAAAATGTGGTGGCAGACTTCTCATTGTTGACGGCAATGTTCCAACGCTTTTGCCAGTCGCTGAGCGAGTCAAGCTGTAATTGCATCGTTTTGGCTGCTTCCATGGCGCTATCGGCGGTGGTAAGAAAGGCGGTGTCGTCTGCATAGGTTGCTGCGAGCAGATCAGGCCTCTGAAGAACAGGGAGGTCGGCCGTGTAAGCATTGTACATCAACGGGCCAAGAACGCTGCCTTGGGGTACACCAGCGTGAGCTTCTCATACCGGAGAGATGGCCTCTCTCATCTCTTATACCTGAGATGGCCTCGCCACATCTAACCGCAAATTTACGGTCTTCCAAGAACGACTTTAGGAACTGGAAGTATGTCTTTAATTTATAAAGAAGACCAGGATGCCAGACTCGGTCAAACGCCTGCTTCACACCCAGCATGACGGCCATGCAGTACTTCTTGGTTTCAAATGCGTCCAGGGTGCACTGCTCCACCTGAAGGCACTGCTCAGGGGTACCGTGTCGCCGCCTGAAGCCAAACTGGTGGTCAGGGATCAGTCCAGCCTCGTCAAATACTGGCAGTGCTGTGCTCAAAAACACTCGTTGCAGTATTTTGGAGAGCATTGGTAACAAACTTATTGGTCGGTAGGACGAAAGGTTTGCTTCGGGTTTCCCGGGCTTAGGTATCATAGTTACCTGGGCACGTTTCCATGTGGACGGAAAGTACCCTATCTCCAAGCATCTATTGTAGATCCTCGTAATTAGCTGAATGGATTACTCGGAAGACTGGAATCGGGATTGGGGTTGGAGTCAAACTGTCGTGCTCCGTTTTTGGCTGCGCTAGCATAGCTGATGTTAGGGTTAATTTTGCTGAGTTGAGGTTGCTGGCTTCTTGGGCCAGTCTGCTTGGGGGCGAGCATGCTCTTTGCCGTTTTGTAGTCTGGACCGCCCGAGTAAGAGGCCGTGAGTGGGCCGTCGCAGTGGAGGCAGACGTCTGGTTTACTGGCGATTTTGGTGCATTCGGACGATGGGTGCCTATCTCCACACTTTACGCATCTTTACTCCAGATGGCAGTACCGTTTCGTGTGACGGAAGCCCTAGCAGCGATGGCATTGGGGCACATCGTCGAATTTTTTTTGATGGCTCAACCGTAACCACCGTGCTGCGTAGCCGCTTGACTTGAAAGTCCTCCTTGTTGTTTTAGCCTGGCTCGAGGTGAATAAAGAAAATGTTTAGTGGCTTCTTTGTTCCTTTTTGCGTAGGATTATGGATATCCCTGACTTTGTGTCCATTGCTGCTGAAACCCTCCTTTATATCCTCCGGGTCGGTGGAGAAGTGGAGGCCTTTAACGCCGATCCGATAAGCGCGCCCGTCTCGGGGCTGGAATGTGTGGTATCGATGGTTATTTTCGCTCAGGAACTTTTTCAGAGTTGAGTAAGTATCCTTGTCTGGAGTCATGCACCTTGCTAGTGCTAGACATTTCCCGCCTCATAGGCGGTGATGTTGAAGTGACCTACTTGTAGGCGGGAGGCGGGAAATGTCTTTGGAGAGGCCCTTGATGCTTGATACGTCAGGGATAAAAATTGGGGGCGGTTTGATGATTTTCGCCGTTTTTACCGCAGATTGCTTGGTCTTCTTGTCATCTTTTTTCTTCATACCGTCAACCTCCATGTCGCTGACACAATTTTCATAGTCTAAATCAGATAGAATTGCATAGTTTTTTTCAATATTAGCTTTAAATGCAGCTCTGGGTGCTTCGCTGGTGGTTGGTTCGTCTTCCATAATGGGTTTTAGCAGACATCCGCTTCATTTCTCGTCGCTGGAATCGTCATCTTGAAAATTAGAATAGGCCTTCTTTTTCGAAGGCGGCTTGATTTTGATGGAACTGGGGGGGTCTTGCCAGCCCATTGTGTTGGTTTTGCACGAGAATGGCCGCAAGATTATGTAAATAACAGTAGTTTTATATTTGTTTTGTGTTGGGAAAAAATTTTAAATTTTTCTTTTTTCTATTTTATTTTTTATTTATTTTTTATTTATTTATTTATTTATTTATTTTTTTTTGTTTTTTTTTTTTTAACAAACAAAAGGTGCCTTAGGTTCAAAGCCTACCGGAATCGATTCATATAAGTGAAAGATCGGAAATGGGATATAGAGAGTTAAAATTTTACACAAGA
>NW_027222999.1:0-27739 GCF_030179905.1 Drosophila bipectinata | reverse complement strand
GGTGGATGGGGTAGAATTTTGTAGTGCAATTCACTCAATTTCGACATGACGACAACGCTCTTGAGAGAGCGAGCATTGTCCTGGTGAAACAAACCATTTTCTTCGCCATGTGCGGCCTTTTTATCTTCAGCTCCGAATCAAATCGTCCCAAGAGATTGGTGTAGTATTATCCCGTCATTGTTCTGCTTTTTTTCACATGAATTACACTTCGGGCCTCCCAGAAAACCGTTGCCATCACCTTGTTGGCCGACAAACCGATCTTTGCCTTTTTCGGTGCCGTTTATCCAGTAGAAATCCATTGCTTTGACTGTTCCTTACTCTTTGGTATATAGTGATGAATCCAGGTTTCGTCAACAGTCACAAAACGACGTAAAAATTCGTTTTTGTTTGCGTTATGCAACTCCCAACTTTCCTTCGCAATGTGCAAGCGGTTGCGTTTAGTTTCCATTGTGAGCAATCGCGGCACCCATCTTGACGAAAGCTTACTAATGTGTACAAATTTGTATAAAATGTTTTCAACGCGTTCCCGAGAAATGTATAGAGCAGTGGTCGGCACGGCTTTATCTCGGGGGCATAGGAAATTTCTCTGCCCGAGCTCTGCCACGACACACACAATACGTTTCAGTTTGTTTAGTTGTGTGGTTTTCGCTCGCTCTCAAAAATCGTTGAGACCACCAGAGCAGCCAAACCATATTTTTTTGGCTAAAATTTAGCTAAATATACATAGCTACTTATAGAGTTTAATAGTTTTTTATGCCTATAATAGAGCAGGTTAGCTTTTTTATTTCTCATATCTGGTAACTTGGCTTGAAATTCTCTCAGAGACGAAATGTTAAACAACCGGTGCACAAAAAATTTACATGTACACATTATAAAATTGGACGTCATTATAGAAACTGTCATTCTAGTTGTAATTTATTAATTGAGGATCGCACTCAAAAACTATTGGAGCTACAAGCGAAATATTTTTTAAATTATATTGCAAGAAATATGCCCCCACAAGAACCCCTGAAAAAGGCCTCATTTGGAAATGAGCCTCATTTGGCTTTAGCATTAGCAAAACAATGTCCCCCATATTCTGACGGGTTATTTGAAAAAAATTTTATTTCGGGTATGGTTACGTGTTGTGAAGACGTGGGGAAAGATGTATTGGAATTATGCGAAAAAGTTTCACCATCTCCCCGTACTATAACGCGAAGGACATAGCGATTCCTATTTGCTTGGATGAAAGCACGGACCTTAATAATATTTGTCAACTTGTTATATGTTTGAAAACCGTAAATGAGAATTTATCTTCTTTTGAGGAAATTTGTGATGTAATTTCACTTCATGGGCATTTAACAGGCCAAATTTTATTTGATACCCTTTTTTCTAATATATTTACCAAAAATAACATAAGTAAACTATTTTTCGTTTGTACAGATGGGGCAAAGGTAATGACGGGAAAAAACATAGGACTTGCGGGGATTTTCAAAAAAAAAATGACATTTTTTTGTCCGTTTATTCATTGCGTTATTCATCAGGAAGGTCTTTTTTCAAAAGAGTTAAAGATGGTACATGTCATGAATACATGCGTTAAAATAATATATAGAATAAGAGGGGCTTAATTCTTTAACACATAAAAAATTTAAGGTATTTCTATATAAGCTTAAAGCAAAATATGGTGATTTGCTAATGTACACGGAAGTTAGGTGGTTAAGTAGGGGAAATGTGTGTAGCTCTTGAACCAGGACACCGAGTACATTGAAATTTTTGTCAGTTGATATTGGGGTGAACTCTAGCTTATAGGTTAGGTTAGGTTGAGGCGGCGATGAGGGCCGGTTCTGACCCCCATCCACCTGAGCCGCTGGGGCTCCTTGTGATACCGCACAAGCATGGATCCTACAAGAGGACCTCTCCCTTCCCTCTACTTATGTGCCCAAGGGTGCTCTATCCTTCCTGAAGCGGCTCGCGGTCCCATCCAGATTTACGGATGAAAGCTACGAGTCTGTGTGGAGCGACCTCCGCGAGGTCTTTAAGGTCTGTAAGTATAGCTGCGCCCAAGAATTTGAGTCGGATGCGCCCCAGCGCAGGGCATTGACACAGGAGGTGTGCGACTGTCTCTTCCTCTTCTTCGTCCCCACAGCTCCTGCAGTAGTCATAATGTGGCACCGCTAGTCTAGCTGCGTATGCTCCTATTAACCGTAATGGCCTTGATCTCCAGACTACAGTCCTGCCTATTCAGGGCGATAAGCATCATTGACCTCTTCCTAGATCGGATGGGCCATATCATGCGGGAGTTCCTGCCGTTTTGGAGATTTCTCCATTTCCTCAGTGATGCGCGGTCAAAGTGATCCCTGCATTTTAGCCTACATGTAGCTAAGGGGATACCTACTGGTTCCTTCTGCGGTAGGAGAGGATTGGTAGTACCTGCTCTTGCTAGTTCGTCGGCGGCGCAATTACCTTCGTGGTCACTATGCCCGGGTACATACATATAAGGTGTATGTCATGCTGCTCTGCCATCTTGTTAAGAGATCTGCGGCAGTCATTCACTGTCCTGGAGTTGGACGAAAAACCGTCAAGGGCTTTGAGTGCCGCCTGACTGTCTGAAAAGATACAGATTGTGTCCTGATTTCCCATAAGTGCTGGGGATCCGAGTGCTTCTCCGATAGCTATTACTTCTGCTTGGAAAACACTACAGTGGTCGGGGAGTCTGAAGGACTCATTTAAACACAGCCGTTCGCAATGGAAACCGCCTCCCACCTGGCCATTCAATTTTGAATCGTCTGTGTAGATATGGAGGGAACCGGCTGGTCCCGGGATTTGTGTGGCCCATTCCTCCCTTGTTGGAATGTAGACCTTGTATTTTAAGGTGGGATGATCGACAGGTACGCAATAGTCTGTAGACCCCGTTGGCGTGCAGTGGTGTAGATCTAACTTGGTGTGTCCGTAGTCAGTCCATTTCCACGTGCCCGTCTTTCGTAGCCTGATTGCCGATAGCGTGGCTATCTTGACCCCCATTATCTCTACCGGTAAGAGGTCAAGTATAAAGTCTAGTGCATCCGTCGGTGTGGTACGTAGGCTGTCCGTGATACAGACCTCCGCCATCCTTTGCGTTTTACTAAGTTTCTCTCTTATTGTGGAGTTGGTGAGAGCAGGCCACCAGACCACCACCCCGTAGAAAAGGATGGGTCTTATGACCGCTGTATAAAGCCATCTTACTATTTTTGGGGACATTCCCCATTTAAGGCCCATGGCTTTCCTGCAAGTATAGAGCGCGATTGTTGCCTTGTTAGCTCTATCCATAGTGTTTGACTTCCAGTCCAGTTTCCTGTCCAGTGTAATCCCTATGTACTTGGCGCTATCGCTAAGGGATAGTGTTTCTCCTAATAGTTTTGGAAGCCTTAAGTTTGGTATTTTGTACTTCCTGGTGAAGAGGACGAGCTCTGTTTTGGACGGGTTCACACCTAGTCCATTTCTAGCTGCCCACGTTGAGAGGACCCTAAGTTTGTCCGTCATGCGGTCACATAGAGTCTGGGGAAATTTTCCTGAGAAGGCAATTGCGACATCATCCGCGTAAGCGATAACTTTGCAACCACCCCCTTCTAGGGATCGCAGTAGGCTATTAACCGCCACGTTCCAGAGTAGGGGTGAGAGTACGCCTCCTTGCGGGGTGCCTCTTCTGACGTATCTATGAATAGATTCTCCTCCTAGTGACGCCTCAACAGTCCTATTTACCAGGATCTGCTTTATAAGGCGTACGGATTGATTATCTATTCCTAGTCCTGTCAGTGCATTGGTTATCGAGCTTGGTAGAATGTTGTTGAACGCACCTTCTATGTCTAGAAAAGCAATGAGTGCGTATTCCTTAACACTAAGTGCCTTCTCGACAAAAGTAGTGATTTCGTGGAGTGCCGTTTCCGTGGATCGGCCCTTCCTATACGCGTGCTGTGATCCCGAGATATCATCTGGGTTTAAAGTAAGATTAATATGGAGGCTGATAAGTCTCTCCATTGTCTTGAGAAGGAAGGACGACAGGCTTATTGGTCTGAAGTCCTTGGGGGTGCAGTGAGATGGTTTTCCCGCCTTGGGTATAAATACGACTTTCGTCCGCAACCACTTTGCGGGTACGATGCCTATCCTGAAAATTGCTGAGAAAGCTTTCGTGACCCAAGATCTCAGATTGGGACCGGCTTTAATTAGTTGAGCCGGGACAATGCCATCTGGGCCTGGGGATTTAAAGGGCTTGAAGCTATTTATTGCCCAGCTGAGATACCTGTCACTCAATAGGTATTCGAGTTGGTTAGCGGGGGAGGGGCTATTCTCCTGTGTCTGCATTTCCAGGGTTGTATCTTCTCGAGAGCATCCCGGAAAATGTGTCCCTATGAGAGCCTCTAGGGTTTCTCTGCTGGACGATGTCCAGTTACCTTCTGAGGTTTTAATGTAACCTACATTTTGTGCAGTAGTTGCGAGGACCTTCCTGAGTCTGGAGGCCTCTGATGTTTGCTGAATGTTCGTGCAGAACCTGGCCCAGGCATTCCTTTTTGCCTTGCGAAGTTCTTTGTTATATCGCCTAAGGTCCGCTTTATACGACTCCCAGGCTGTCTCCGAGTTTGTTTTGCTGGCAAAATTGAAGGCCTTGCGGGCCTTGGTTTTAAAGGGCGCAAGTGTTTGCGACCACCATGGTGGTTTCTTTGACTTGCTATTGCCCGATCTGCTTTTGGGACAAGCTTTATTGAATGCCCTGGCGCACGCTGCCGTGAGCGTGTCCACCATGGCATCCAGGGCTACCCTACTATCAACATTCCCTGTTGGAGGATTTCCCAAGGAACTATCTAGTTTCTTTCTATATAACTCCCAGTTCGCTTTCCTCGGGTTGCGTACCGTTAGTTGATTAAAGTTATCGAAATTGACCACTAATTCTATGTATCGGTGATCTGAGAAAGAGTGTTTCTCTAGGACTCCCCATCTAACAATCCTGTCTCCTAGTCAGTACGTCAGTATGTACGTAAGTACGTCAAGTACTTCCCTTCTGTTCTTGACTATGAAAGTGGGTTCTGTACCCCTGGGGGTCTCCTGGTCGTGGCCCATATACGCCGAACATATCCTTAGAGAACCATTTGGGCTCTCTACGGCTGCGGCTACGTGGTCTTCATTGCTGAAATTGGGTAGCAAAAAGAGGTTAAGGTTCTTTTTTGCGAGGATGCAGGCTCGCCTTTTACCTGTAGTACCGGCTTTGCAGAGCCTATACTCCGACGCCCCCAAGCCAAGAATCCTGTCTCCTAGGATTCCTGGATGAGGGCCACATCAGCTCCACTCTCGGCGAGGTGGAGTAGGAGGGCAGCTGACGCCGCTTTACTGTGGTGGAGGTTTATTTGTAAGATCGTCAGTGCCCTTGCCAAGTCGCTTTCCTCCGAGGTGTACCCTTCCAGGATGTCCTCATCCGACATACCTTCCGGATGCCCCTCTTCGGTCGGCTCCTCCAAGTCTGGCTCTTGTGAGTCTGCCTCCAGCCCGATACCTCCTGGCTTGGCCTTTGCATCGGATTTATAGATACGGACCGAAACGTGTTCGAATCCGTACTTTAGCCGGTGCTCCGTCCTCTCCAGGGCTTTGACGGTCTCCTCGTTTAGTGTGAGGACGACCTACCTTCGCAGTCCCACCGCCTCCTCGACCTTGGCGACTCTCCAGTCCGCCGTGGGGAGCGTCGGGTTACACATCCTAAGCATTGTTAGAATGGTTTTCGGGTCGGCTGGCTTTTCAGTGAGCCACACTCGCGCCCTCGGTTTGCTGGGGATCTCGTCCCAGTCAACCGCCACTAGCTTAGCTCCAAAGTAGACCTCTCCAAGCGATGCAACCATCCGCTAGTAGGTCTCTACCGATCTCGCGTCTTGGCAAGCAATCACCTTGACGCTACCCTGATAACATCCTGCGTCTTCGCATTCTGGTGGGGGTACTCCGCTTCGCACCATCTCCTCTACGAAGCGCCCATGCAACTCGTTGACCACACGTCGCCAAAGGTCCTTGGGGATGAACCCATCCTTGGAGCCCTTGTCCAGGACTCCAATTAAGGTTCTTCCCTTCGTTACTTCGGCGAACGAGCGGTTGGACGGCTGCGGCTGGGACTTCCTCTTCTTGGCCTGGGGGGCTTCTCCCTCTGTGGACCTCTGCCTTTTCGCGTTTTGCGCGGCCTCCTTGGCAGGGTCTGACCCAGTGCGTCTTTTCGGATCCAGCCTTTCTCCCGCCTTTTCCGGATTAAAGTCGGGCAGGATCTCCCTTGCCCACTTAATAATCTCGGCCTGGTCCGGGTTGGCTTCGGCCGATGGGTCCGCCCTCATCAAAATGAAGGCTGCCCTTCTCCTGTCCTTGTAGGAACCTTTACGCTGCTTCGAGTGAGACGATTCCAAACCAGGGGGCTTCTCCATCTCAGCAACTCCTTGGCTTTTGAGGGCCTTGGAGTTTGACGGGTCATTGACCGCATTACCGGTTTTTTTAGGGAGTTTCGTTCTCCACTTAGGTTTTTGTTTGGATTGGTATTGTTCATATTTGGTCCCACGAGTAGGCGGGAAGGGGTTTGTCCATCATAACATCATAGCCCGCTTGTCACAATAAGCCTGGTTAAAACTGGGAGGTCGGCCTGTCCCCCAGAGTTCGCATATTAGCGTCCGAGCCCCCCCTCGGACACGCATCCTTCGGCATATGCTGTTCCACCTTGGATAGGGGTGATTTAGGGAAGGGAGTGTTCTTCTCCCCGCCCGACTACCATTAGCAAGCATCCTCGGCAGAGACATGACCTTACCGGGACCTGTTACCAGCCGCCCTCACGTGGAGAGTATAGTCGCACTACCAGCGGTGTACATAGTTACGGCACGCAATTGCTTGTGCGTAGGTCCCCCTGTAGTACCCGTTGGCTGACGGCCAAAAGCTTATATGTCTAGTCAAAAAGTTTTTGGCCACGCCCATTTTAATTTGGGCTTAATTTTAATTTAATTTAAAGGGTTAATTTAAGAAAAGAAGAGGTAAATTTTTTGAAAGTTTTAGGAAGGGATGTTGATGATCTCATTACTTCATTTGAAAACAACGATTTTTTAAAGATTTCGCCTTTTTCCGTGATATAACACTTATTTTTAATTATCTCAATTTATGTCTGCAAGGCAAAAATAAAGAAATTTCAGATTTAATACATTCTATAGTTATGTTTAAAAGAAAACTTAGAATACTTATAAATCAATTAGACAAAAATATATATAATTACCATATATATCTTCTTCAAAATAGTTTGAAAAAATATATTTTTATTTGAGTTCCTGTTTTGATACAGTGTGATTCTTTCAAATTGCTTAGAATTTCAGAACAACTGCTTAGGATGTTAGAATTTTAGAACTAACTTATCTTTAGGGCTCTAGGTCCTTTTTATAGCTACCCTTGCTGAAGCTTTTTGCAGATCAAAGCTTGAAAGAGAGGCTCTCTGAGAGAATAGATTGAGTCGGAACCTTTTACTTGAGGTGTCAGTTGACATGGAAGGCTTTGGGTCTCAATTAATCGAGGTGACAAGAAAATGTGAAGTGGGTTCCCATTTAAGAATGTTTTGATCTGTTTAGTTTTAATTCACTTAAAAGGAGTGAGAAAGATTTGAGTCGGGATTTCTGTTTACCCAAATATTGTATTGGTTTTCAATCTGAAGTGACTCTTAGAACCTTTAGTTTCTTCTTCGGGACTAATAACCTTTTGTTTTTTATAATTAATTATTATCCTTTTTGAGATGTTCTTAAATTTATAAATCAAATATATGATTATAATACAATTATTATTGATAGTAGTATAATAGAATTGTTTGGGTTGTAAAATATTGTTTTGAATGGTTTTGGAATATTTCTTTGGCTACGATATAGGATAAAGGTTCGAGTTTAGTTATGTTGTTGTTTACATAAATAGTTTGGGTGTAATCAAGCATAGTATTTGTTATTATTACATCTTCTATTTGTATAGAACAGTTGAATGCTTTTATTATATTGTTTCCTTCTGCAATTAAATCTTTATTTATACAATTCTGATTTAGCAAAGTTTTTGGCAAATTCCATGTTATTATAATGTTGGGTTCAATATAATTTAATTCGAAGTTCTTGTACATTTTTGTATATCTACATTCTGTATTTGTTTGTCTTAAGAGACCTATTATACCTTTATTATTTACTATTTCTTTTGTTTTTACTTCAAAGACTTGCTGATTTTTTATGTAATATTCATCATGCAATGTTTCGGTTATTATAATATATTCTGATTCTGATCCGGATACGGTAAAATTTTATAAATGGGGGTTTTAATAATAGTACGAGGAATATGAGAAATTATCAATATTTCGTTAGTATTAACTTGTAACCAAGTAGATGTTTTGATATTTAACAATTTTTCTGAATTAATATGTTTAAGCGGGTCATGTTTTAGGAGCTTTGGGTTGAATATGCCTAATCTTGTAAATTGCATTCCTAATTCAATGTGTTCTACGTATTCTGTAAATTCTTGTAAATTGAAAATAAGGATTGCTAACCTTTGTTTTTCGTTTTGGTTTTCATTTAAACGATTGACTGTTTCTATTCCTTTATTAATTGCATCAATTACTTTATTTAATTCGTTGATCTGTATACTATTTTCGGACAAATTATCAATTTTTGATTCTAATTCTTCCCTATTTTGTTGATCCAATGTGCCAAATAAATATTTATAAAAGGTACCTACGAAATTTGCAAGTCCTCTCTTGTTTCGTTGAGCAATTTTGAATCCGTTCATTTCTCTATTTAATTTTCCTTTTAGATATTGAATTTGATCCAAATGTTCAAATTCGCGTGTTTGTTCCATTAGATTTTTATAAGTTTTTTCAGTTTTAGTTAAATTGACTGTGAGATAATGATATTCATAATTAGTGGGCAGGTCTATGTTACCTGTTTGGAAAATGAAGTATCCATTTTTTGCTTGGATTGGATTGATATCTATGTTCTGACACACGGCGTGATATATAAGACATAATAAAGTTATTATATAAAAGATAATTTTATTAAGCTGGGTTGTCTTCCGGTGGAAATCTGGAATTATTATATTTGCTAGTATTAATTTTTTTCTTCTTTTTGAATTTCGATTTATAGTGAGTGATTTCTCTACCTCTATTTTTTTCTACATAATGTTTTTGTAATGTAAATGTAATTTGGCCAGTCTTTCTAAAAGGATTTGTTGTTTTAGATTTTACAAGTGGGGCTTGTCTATACCTAGCATCAATATCGAATGACGACGATTATGACGATTTTTATTAAGCTTGTTTATTTTCTGTGTTTTATTCACTTGAATATTATAACTTGGAGTTCCGGCGAAAAAAAAAATGTCAGCTGGTGTTCTTCCTGTAGAGCTATGTTTTATTTTATGATTATAAATATAAACAATTGTTTCAAATTTAGTAATTATATTTTCAGGATTCCGTTCAATATTTATAATTCTTAATTTTTATTAAGAAAAAAAAAATTAATTCTATGTCAGAAACGCCATTTTTACTTGTGGTTATAGTTATTCTTACATCTTCTGATTGCAGCCAAAGTTGCATGCTGAGCACATAAATGCGGAATCTTTGTCCGCTTTAATTTCTTTTGGTTTACCCATTTCATTAAATATCCTGAGTAATGCCCTTTTTGCTTCTAACCAATCCCTACTGTTGACATTTATTAAAGCAGCATATTTGGAATAAATATCAATGCAAGATAAGAATTGTTTATTATCGATCATGTAAAAGTCTATAACATATTTTTCTCTGGGGTTAAAGGTTTCTGGGGTTAATTCAAATGTAAGTTTTGTATCTCTATGCTCTGTTTTAGCAAGGTTACAAATTTCACACTCATTTATAATATTTTGAATTAATCTCTGATAATCGGGAAAATAATATTTTTCTTTAAAAAGGCTTGTTTGTTTTTCTATTCCTGGATGTAATAATTCTACGTGAGCTTTAAGGACAATTTCCTTGAATTCTGCGAATGTTTGGACATCTATTAATATTGTACTGGTTTTCATAACTTTGGTTAAGTTATTTGGGCAGATAATCTCTACATAAGCATTTTGAAATATTATAAAGTCCATTTCACAAGGAAAATAGATAACACTTTTTTTGGAGCATAAATATTCTTTAATTAATTCTTTTGCATATTCATGGGTCATTTCTTTATACATTATTTTAAGGTTGGTTTTATGAAAGTATTGAGTCAATTTAACTTCATTTGAATTTCCTCTATGAAATTCAATTTGTCTATTGTAATAGTTTAAAGGTCTTTCCATTATTTCTATATAATTTTGATTGCCTTCTTGTACACTATGTACTTTTGCTATTGTGGGTAATGATAGGGTACTATCCGGTGATTCTCCTAAAAAATTTTCATCTAGCTTTACTCTTGACAGAGCATCAGCTACCTGGTTTTCCTTTCCCGGCAAATATTTAATAGTGTAGTCAAACTCGTTTAATTTTATTCTCCATCTTTGTAGTTTCATATTTGGTTCTCTTATATTATGAAGGTAAACTAATGGTCTATGATCGCTAAGAATTTCGAATTTTCTACCAAAGAGATAACACCTAAAATATTTAGTGGCCCAGACTATAGCCAGAAGCTCTTTTTCTATTGCTGAATAATTAATTTCGTGTTCATTAAGAGTTCTACTAGCATAACAAATAGGTTTATGATTTTGTGATAATACTGCGCCTAAGGCGACGTTGCTAGCATCGGTTGTTAGAGAAAATAATTTTTCAAAGTTAGGGTAAATTAAAATTGTGTCTGATGTAATGAGAAGTTTTAATTTCTCAAATGCTTCTAAAAATTCTTTATCTGATGAATTTATACTAGTTGAACCCTTTTTTAAGTTTACTGTCATGGGTTTTGCAATTTAAGCAAAATCAGGTATGAATTTTCTATAAAATCCACAGAGGCCTAAAAATGATTTTATTTCTTTTTGTGTTTTTGGTATTGGAAATTTTTGTATTGCCTCAATTTTTTTTGGGGTTTGGCTTTATTCCTTATGTTGTTATTATATGTCCAAGGAATTCGGTTTCCTTTTTCATAAAATCACATTTGTCAAGTTGAAGTTTAAGATTAGCTTCTCGAAGTTTTGAAAACACCTTTTTTATAGGCAATATGTGTTCCTCTAATGAAGTAGAAAATATAATTATGTCATCCATATAAACAAGGCAATGCTGGTACATTAAATCTTCTAATAAGTTGTTCGCGCAACGTTGGAAAGTTGCAGGAGCATTTTTCAGACCAAATGGCATTCGTGTGTATTTGTAATGTCCATTTTTAGTTGAAAAAGCTGTTTTTGAAATAGAATTTTCATCCATTTGAATTTGATGAAAACCCTTGGCAAGGTCAATTGTAAAATATTGACACTTTCCAAGTTTGTCAAGTATTTCATCCATAACTGGTATCGGATACTTATCCTCAATAGTTAAAGAAGATGATGGCTGTTGATAATTCATAGGATTCTGAGCTCCACCTTGATTTAAGTTTTGCTGCAATTCCTGTCGAAATTGTTGTTGATTGAAATTATTTGGTTGTCTATAGTTACTTTGCCGATTATCACTTTGTTGATTATTATTATTATAAAAGGAATTATTTCTTTCTTGATAATTTCTCCTATCTGGTTCGTTTTGATTTGAATTATGTTGTGATTTAACTTTATCAGAACCAGAATAATAACAACCTTCTTGTTGTGCTACTTGTTTAAATTTACTGACTGTAGTTATATCGTGCCTTGCTAATGTCATGAATAACCTGTCAGGAAGTTTTCTCATTATTACATCTTTTACAGTATTATTCATGGCATTATTATAAATCAATCGTTTTTTAACGACAATTTGTTTGTTATGACAAATATTTTATATTCTAGATCCTCGACGAACTTACGAATGCTTCCATTGAAGGGGGTATTGTAGAGTCGTCTTAGTAATTCCTCGCATGGGGTTTGGGTTTTATATTCATCGATGAGAGCACTCCTTAGATCGGGCCAATTGGTTGCTGCTGATATCTGGGACACTCGCTGTGCATCTCCTGATCACGGATCAGTTGATGGATACAAATTTAAAATGTATTCGATCCGTCTGATGAATGCACTTAATTCCCTGGTGCTTCCATTAAAATTGGGAACTTGCCTAATCTGGCCTGATTAAGGTGTAGCTCGGAGAGTAACTGGATTTGAGACACTGGTTCAGCCATTGTAATGTTTGTATTTCTTATTTATTTCGGTAGCGGTCACACTAAGAAAGCGGGCTACTAATTTATTTTAAGTTTTTATATTTTGTATATTTTCGGTAGCAGTCACACTTCGAAAACCGGGCTAGAAATTTGTTTTAAGTTTTTGTGTGTTGTTGTTTTTTTTCGGTAGCAGTCACACTTTGAAAAGTGGGCTACAAATTGAAATTATCACATATGTTCTTCTGCGGATGTGAATAGCGATTAACACTCGCGATTAGTATTATAGCTGCAGTTGCATTAGCATAAAATACTTCAACGATGTTCTATGATCTCGATTGATCACTGGTCACTTTTACACATCCTACCGACTGCGCCAATTATATATCTTCTTCAAAATAGTTTGAAAAAATATATTTTTATTTGAGTTCCTGTTTTGATACAGTGTGATTCTTTCAAATTGCTTAAAATTTCAGAACAACTGCTTAGGATGTTAGAATTTTAGAACTAACTTATCTTTAGGGCTCTAGGTCCTTTTTATACCCTTGCAGAGGGTATTATAATTTTGGTCAAAAGTGTGCAACGCAGTGAAGGAGACATCTCCGACCCTATAAAGTATATATATTCTTGATCAGGATCACCTCCTGAGTTGATATGAGCATGTCCGTCTGTCCGTCTGTCCGTCTGTCCGTCTGTCTGTCCGTCTGTCTGTTTCTACGCAAACTAGTCTCTCAGTTTTAAAGCTATCGTCTTGAAACTTTGCACTCATCCTTCTTTCCTTTGCACGCAGTATATAAGTCGGAACGGCCCGGATCGGTCGACTATATCCTATAGCTGCCATATAACTGATTGATCGGAAATGGTATAACTTTGGTGTTTTTAAAGTTAGAGAGTTCAAATTTTACACGAGCGCTATTTTTGGCAAAATAATACGACATGCCAAATTTCGTAAGGATCGGCCGACTATATCCTATAGCTGCCATATAACTGAACGATCGAAAATGACCCAACTTTCGTGTTTTTGATGATAGAAAGCTGGCACTTGGTACACATT
Organism: Drosophila bipectinata; assembly: GCF_030179905.1. Classification (NCBI taxonomy): domain Eukaryota; kingdom Metazoa; phylum Arthropoda; class Insecta; order Diptera; family Drosophilidae; genus Drosophila; species Drosophila bipectinata. The sequence goes on along the minus strand of NW_027222999.1, from coordinate 14,494 downwards.
CTATTTTTGGTCAGTTAATCCGATCTACCAAATTTCATAACGATCGGTTGACTATATCTTATAGCTGACATATAACTGTACGATCGGAAATGGTTTTTGGTAGAAATACCAACTTTGGTATTTTTGAAGATAGAAGCTTGAGACTTTTTTTAGATTTTGTATTGTAATAAATTGGATTATATATTCATATTCCCATAAGGATCGGCCAACTATATCCGATGTTGGCGATATATATCCGGTTTTAGGTGCAAGGGTATATCAACTTCGGCTCCGCCCGAAGTTAGCTTTGCTTTCTTGTTATAGCTACCCTTGCTTATAGCTACCCTTGCTGAAGCTTTTTGCAGATCAAAGCTCGAAAGAGAGGCTCTCTGAGAGAATAGATTGAGTCGGAACCTTTTACTTGAGGTGTCAGTTGACATGGAAGGCTTTGGGTCTCAATTAATCGAGGTGACAAGAAAATGTGAAGTGGGTTCCCATTTAAGAATGTTTTGATCTGTTTAGTTTTAATTCACTTAAAAGGAGTGAGAAAGATTTGAGTCGGGATTTCTGTTTACCCAAATATTGTATTGGTTTTCAATCTGAAGTGACTCTTAGAAATTGGAAATCTGAAATGAGGCTGTTTTCAGCCAAATTGAAATAATTAAATATTTATGTTTTTACAAAAATTGGAATGAGGCTATTTGCAGCTGCGTTACGAATTTCCATACAAAAGGCTTCAGCTTCGGTTTACAAAATTTACTGATATACACTTAAAGAAATTTTGTTGATATGTTACTATATGTATATATATTTAGAAAAAACTAACGAATTATTATTTGAATTAAATATTAATAACTGCGAAAAAATAAAAGAATTTGTAAATACAATAAAGACATTATTACAAAACATTGACAACCGGTTTAAGGATCTTAATTCTTTAACTGCCCTTTTCGACTTACATAATTTTTCACTTTCCTGTGATATTAGTAATTTAGATAGCAAACTACACGAAGAGATTAATAACTTAAGAAATGATTTTGGATTTCCGTTAGAAGCAGGAAAAATGTTTTGGTTTCACATTCTAGAAAATAAATATCCCAAGCTAAAGAATGAAATTTTTAAAATTTACTCTGTGTTTGGAACTGCTTATAATTGTGAAGTAGCATTTTCTAGTATGAAAAATATTTTATGTAAGAAACGTAACAAAATCTTCGATATTCATTTAGCAGATTTATTGCGTACTAAAAAATTGAATGGAAATATTAATTTAGACGATCTTTTGGATGCTGAATAATTTTTTTTTTTACTCATTTCTTTTTAAAAAAATTTTTAATCATTACTTTTTTATATTTTTAATTTCATTAACTTTTTTTCATTTATAATTTTTGAAAAGAGAGAAACGTCACGCTCTCAGCCACTGAGAGAGGAGTTGATGAGTTTGACATTGTCCCATTCCTCAGACATTGTTTCAGGAAGGTTGACCATATTTGTAAAAGCGCATTTTACATTATCAGGAAACACATTTAAGGAGTCATTGCTGAGCAATGTAATATAAATCTCGTTTTGAAAAAACATTTTAAGCTCTGCAGTTAAGAATATGAGATTCAATTTAATTTATTTTTACCAATTTGGATAATGTTTTCTTTGCGGTTTGCCCTTTGCAATTTTTCTAAATCACTTATATACTTAAGATTTCTAAGTGGATAGGTGGAACCTCTATTCCTTTTAACCTTATTTCTCAGTTTCAGTTTCTTTTCAGTAGAATTTCCTTTTATAATTCTTGTTTTCTCAACTAATGATTTTTTTTAAAATCTTATCATCAGTGAAAGAAGTATCTGCGAGTGATCGTTTATTATTAATTGGAATTGAAACAGATTTCTCAGATGATTGTTCTTCTTCATCGCTGGGTAAAATGGCTAAATCGGGTAAATCCTCTCTTTTAAATGATGACTCGTTCTTGTATTCTTTAGAAGTACTGGAAATAGAATCTTTTCAATCATCTACATATGTTTGGGTTTCTACATTTTGATTTAATAAAAACGGGGATTTCGATACCGATTGATGCAAAACAGAAACAATCTCTTTTTATTTTATCATAATCACTAATTTTTTTATTGTTTAAAATTGGTAAAAATTTTAAATTTATAAGATCATTTCCTCGGTTATTTACTAAAAGTTTATGGTATGCATTTGCATGCATTCAGATTACTTTGTTTAGCTGATGCTTACTTTTAATCATGATTCAAAATTTTTCCAAAAATCGCAGAAAGCAATAAACTTATTAGAATTGGTAAAAATCCTCGTTTTTGAATAAGAACTCTTCTCTTAGAATTTAAAGAATGTTTTGAGCTGGAAATATGTCGTAATACATTTTTATACTTTTTTAATGAATTCAAGATACTTTTTGATATTTTATGGTTTCCTTTTAAAGTATTTATCACTATCTCCGACAATGTTTTTACTAACTCGATATCACTATTGCAAATAATCGCTTTTCAAAGTTTATTATTTGCTTTTTTGAGCACATACAATAAATGTTTGTTCGCTTTCAATCGCCTTATGCTCTTTTTGCAAACCATTTTCATCTGAATAGCAAATTGAATATAATGGATTAAAAATCTCTGTTCTAAATCTTAAAAGATCATTTATTCCTTGCGTAAGATCAATAAGTAAATAACCATGAGGTTCATTCGTGACTTCTTTATATATTCTAAAAAGTTCTTAAGGGTTTTCAGGATATATCTGTCTAGCTAAACATTGAAATTGAAATTTATCTCTAGGATTTTTAAATGTCACAATGTATTTTGTATTTAGTGATATGTCTCGGGTGTGAGTAGATTTATGAAATATATGGAAATATATTCAATGGAGTCAGGTACCCCATGGTAATATTCAATATTGGTAAAATTTGGTTTCGCTTGCTCTTCACCGTAACACCATATTATTCTATCTATTGAAGTACTTATTAATTCCTTCCTTCCGTTTATTAAATTTTTCAAAAATGTTGTTTTACTCGATCTTGAGGGGCCACAAATAAGCATCGTAAAAGGATGAACAAATTGTGTAAACATTTTGATAAAAGTTTTTTTGTTTATTCAATGCTAATTATCAAAAATAAATTTTTCTAATGGTTTTTTTCCTGGTCCCGTTTTTTAGCGCAGTCCTTTTCAAAATGAGTATCAGAACCACAACAGTTGCAGTATATAAGTTGACTGTATCCTTTTTTACGAGGATCTTTTCCAAAGATGCTATCCATTTTGCTAAACCAACTTCTCAATGAAAGTACTAAAATCATACTCTTTATTAAAGTAATTTATACATATACATATGAAATTATTTAGAGCACATCTAAGCTTAAATTTTTTGTGAATTTTACAGTTTGTAAAAAAATTAGGATAACAAGTCAGGCTCTTTCCTATATCTATATCGATAATATTATTCAATAGAAACTTAGATAAAAATTCCTTTTTTACTTCGCCACGTACAATTATATTGGAAAACTTGTTTAGTGGAGAAAGTACATCGCTTAAGCAGTTATAGGGTATTTCTCCTTCCATCCAGTCCAAACCGTTAATGTTTTTTCTATGAATATTATGTTGTTGTAATGTATCATAATTCAACTCCTTAATGTTGTATGGAGGTTTGAAGTGAAAGAAGTTTGGAATTACACTTCCTCCAGGCATGAATGCCAATTCCTTTACAAAAATTTGATTGTTATTTCCAACGACATATTGAAAATCTACTATAACGGAGTTTGATCTATCAAATTTAGTCATTTTAGAATGATTTTTAAATGTAAACTGACTTTGGTGTCTACATTTTAGGCCTTTATATACTATTATTTTTATTATATAATTGTGTATGTAAGTTAAATTGTTTGTAGTTCGGTGAATTAAAAAAATGTAAATTTTATTTTTTAATTACACATCTTGGTGTTAAACCTTTATTTATTAAACGTAACAATTACAAGACACTTTTGATTTCTCTTAAATATTTTTGTCAACCGTTCGCGGTCTCGGTCAAAATAGGACTGACTTCTTAATTCTAAATCTGATGCAAAGAACCTCGGCCATCAGTTGTGTTTAGATTAGAGGCTTAAGATGAAACTGTCGCATCTTATTGTCAAATTCGATGAAGCTGATCGATGCAATTTGGTGGGTACTTGAAACGCAAAAGGCGTAATTGATTGGGCTTCGTAGGGAAGCTGATGTTTACTTTTGATTTTGATTTGTTTATGGGGAACCGAGATCGGACCTCAGAGCCAAAGACAAAGCCGAAGGCAAATGCAGAGTTTGAAAATATTGTTTATAAAATTCATAAGTGGAAAGCCATAAGTGGCCTGGATTTATAGGTTGGATAATTGAGCCAAAGATCAAGCCGAAAGCAAATGCAGAGATTACAAATATTGTTTATAAAAGCCATAAGTGGCCTGTATTTACGGGTTGGATAACTCTCCCCCTTCTAAAATGGATCGTCCCGATTCAATATGAAATTCGTTTAAATGATCTTTTAATTCTGTTAAAAAAATTTCTTGGTTAATAGATTTTTCTGTGAAAGAATCAAATATATAATGATTAAAATTAATAATATAAAGGTAAGTGATATTTTAGTATTCTTAATTTTAACGAATGGGTTTAAAATGTTTATATTATCTAAAGAAAGATCAGAGTTATTTGATAATATGTAATCGGATATTTCATAATTTTTAAAGTGGTTCGTAGTTACGTGTTCAAGAATTTTATTTTCCAAATTGGTATATGAGATATTATTAATTTTAGTTGTACCATTAAATGTTAATAAAAACGAACCGTTTAAATGGGAGTTGTTAACAATATTGTTCCCATTTATAAGAATGGCACCATCTTGTATGATGTCTATTTTTTTATTTTTTTCTCTTATTTTTTTACAGGTTTATTTCTCACCATTTAATAATCGGGTAAAACAAGTTTTTTTGTTACTTAGAGTGCAATAATTATTAAAAAGTTCGTTCTTAAAATTAGACATTTCGTTAAAAATATTTTCGCATTTTGCGATTTGATTGCTTAATACTAGTATTCCATCGATTTGGGAAATCGCTCTAGAGTGATAAATTTCACATCTGTTTTTTATTATTGGGTATTTTATATAAATTATTAAAAGTTCTTTATGCAATGCGATTTTAAAAGAAGAGATGTCCATTAAATCAGCTATAATTACTGGTTTTTGTTCATGTTTTAATATTTCCAAGATGTCATCATTGTTTAAAATTTTGGTATTAAAAACGTCTATTTTTGCTAGAGTGATTGTGTCAATTAAATTTTGCAGATCAAATGTTGTAACGTCGGCGTTAGATCAGTGTAGGTGGCAACCCCGGGGAGGGGAGATGGCAACCGATCTGGGTACCTTATGCTTTAGTAGGACCATAGCAAGGAGTTAGGCGTTTCCAATGTCCGGAGGTCTGGCAACCGGTGTAAAACCGTTATTGGAAGCTGGAAGCTAGGAGCAGAAATCTGAGCGGGTACAGCACTTTCTTTTTCATTTCTGGCGTGACCCGAAGAAGTTCATCCAAGAAGTTTTCTGGCGTGACCCAAAGAAGTTCAACGCACAAGCAAGGTGGAGAACGAGTACCTTCGAAAGTCACCAGCAGATCACAGCAACAAAATAGAAGCGCAGCTTGTGGGCAGACGCGCCCAAAAGGTCGGCGCTAAAGTGAGGCAGGTCACGGATCGTAGTGTCGGTGAGTGGTGAGGTTAGGTCAGGGTCGATCAGGTCCGATGTATAATTTTGGCTTTTTAGAACGGAGGGCCTGGCACAAGGAGTACGAGGCGGTCGTGAGGAGAGACGGTGGAGTCGTGCGGGGTTCCCCGTGGAGCAGTCGACGGCGCATATTGAGACGGAGCGCGGCGCGGAACCGCCCACGAGGCGCGGCCGCGAAAGGACTGGGTTCCTACCGGGGAGCACGGTCGGAGCAGACGCCGGAGGACCTGGAGCTGATTGTGGTCCGGGGCGAGCGAGCCCGGGCGCCAGGCTCGGAGCGTTTGCGGCGATTTTAAGGAACGCTCCGCCGCAAGAAAAAGGGGAGCGTAATCGATCCAACTGGTGGCCTCGTGGTGCCACAAAGAACTGTGCGGAGTTGGTGAGCGGAGGGTTCCGCTCCGAATAAAGTTTTCGATTGGCTAACTAAGTGAAGATCTTTTTTGTGTGAACGGGTTAGCGAAAGCTTTTCCGAGATATTTCCTTTCCAGCTTCGAGCACGTGGAAGCGCTTCAACCAGCTCGTCGCGGACAAAGGGGTGAGTGAGTACGAGTAGTTTTACATAAAGCCAATCGAAGCGACGCGGAACATTCCGGTCGTCAAACTACCGCATCGTCCGATTCCCGGCCGAAGGGGGTCCACCAAGTGGACGGTTGCCTTCGCCATAGACACCGCGAGTGATCCGTTAAAGAGCCCGATCCTAAAATGTTAACCAGGGCATAGGCGAACCGTTCTTATGTAAGCCAAGAAGCCAAGAAGGAAAATTGAATTTCTAGCAAAGTAAGGGGAAACAGGGATGGGGAAAAAGTAAATGTATAAAATTACCTTAGCCTAATAAACATGAATTTTATAATGAGATAGAGAAAAAATAATTCGCCTTGCTTAATTCGCCACCGCCTTGCCGCTGAACCACCCCCAACTTTTGCGTTCTCGAGGATCTTGAGGATCCAAATGAAATCTGTTTTGAGAGGACTATGTTTGGCCTTCGCAGTTCGAGAGGCCGTGCACGCAATCGATTAACGATAGAATTTATGATCTCCGAGGTAAGCATCAGGGAGAGAGAAAGGGCCCTATATGACCCACCCATTAGCCGACGAGGCCTAGCTGGCAACCGCGTGCAACCCTTTCTCTCAGCCGTTGATCCAAAGATGCCACCTCACAAAGTTGACTGTTCGTTACAGTAATAATTATCATAAATTTTTCTGGCGCCCAACTTAGTGGCCATGTTTTCAGTATGGCTGAACGCAGCCATGTTTTGCGTTCAATTCATTTCGGCTGGTTATAGTAGCATGGTAAAATTAGTTGCGTAGTTGACTCGCGGTGCCTGGGAATAGCAGGGACGGGCGACGAAGAGGCGTAGAGGGGAGTTGCTCGAGCCACCTCCCGAACAGATCAGAATGAGGAGCAAAGCAGAAAGAAGAAGAACAAAAGGCAGCGTGTATTGGCGGTAGGCAAGTTAAACGATGGCGAAGTTTGGTTTCATATTAATAGTAATCAGAGTTTTGGTAGTCGAAGAGAGAGAACATCTGTTAGTGTATCTTCAGATTTAGAAAGTAAAATAGGAAAGGATGAATCCGGCAGAGGCAGAGAAGGGGGCAGCGACACCCATGAAGATGCCCATCTGCATGATATGCAACAAAGAAATGGCAACTGGCAGAGCCAGGACCAAGTGCGGGCACGAATTTCACAAGACATGTATAACAACACATGCCAGGTCGAAGTCGTCATGCCCGACGTGCAAGGTAGTGTGCTTTGAGAAAGTCCAAGCGGCAAGTGACACGACCGCTGCGAGTACGAGCCAGCAGACTCGCCGGCCAGACTCACCCTGCGGGACTAGCCAAGCAGGATCTCAGGCAGAATCTCTAGGAAGCACAGCGGAGCTGCAAGCATTGGTGTCCCAATCAGTGAGCGCCATGCAGGCGACGTTACTGGAACAGCTATCGGCACAGGTGGACAGACTATTCCACCAAAGGGAGCGTCCAGAAAGGGATGAAGAAGTTAGAGCTGGAGTCCACGAACAACCCAGTGGGATTTACGATAATGAAGGGGCGATTCAAGATCAAAGTTACAGTTTTAGGAACGGTACAAGGCAACAAGCAGAACAAAGCCTAGCGTACAGACCAGATAAGGTGGGCCACATTATAAACAATTGGAAGATTCGGTTTAGCGGACATCCAGAGGGGATGACCGTCGATAATTTCATCTATCGGATAGAAGCATTGACCCACCAAACACTGGATAGTAATTTCTCAGCTTTGTGCGGCAATGCGAGCTTGCTGTTTGACGGTAAAGCGGGAGAATTTTACTGGCGTTTCCATAAGTTGAATAGAGGAATGAGATGGGGCGAGTTGTGCGACGCGCTTAGAAATCATTTCAGGGACAATAGAACGGATGAGGACCTACGCGAAGCAATAAGAGACCGAAAGCAACGCGAAAGAGAAGATTTTGATTCATTTTACGAGGCGGTAGAGCAACTGATGGATGGGTTGAGTATGCCCTTGAGCGAAGCCACCCTAGTAGAGATGGTTAGAAGAAATCTCAGGTCCGAGATCCGCCACGAGTTACTGAATGTATCAATACGTTCGATAGGCCACTTACGAGAAGTTTGCAGGCGTCGTGAACGATTTTTAGAGGAAGTGCGTCGAGATAGCAGCGCGTCAAAGCCGGATTGGACAAAGAAGGCATTTGGAGAAACCCAGAGACGAGAAGATAAAGGCTCGCATAGGGGCTATGCCTCCGGCAAAGCTGTAGCGGAATTAGGCAGTGATCGGGAATGGGAAGAGGCCCAAGAGTTCACGGACGAAGAAGCACATGAAGTGGAGGCTGTAGCTCTCATCTGCTGGAATTGCAGGAAGGAGGGGCACAGGTATCACGACTGCGCAGGAGAGCGGAAGGTCTTCTGTTTTGGATGCGGGTCACCTAACGTGTATAAGCCATCTTGTCCGAAATGTCAAAAAAACGGGAAAGCGAATGCACCGGACCGTCCACCCCAGCGCATTCCGTTAGGCTCAAACAAGGACAAGTAGGAGAGAAGGAAGAGAGCGACAACGAGCTTCGCGAAGGAGAGCATAGTAAGGCCAAGGTAGACGATAAGATTAGGTCTAGAAACACTAACAGGTTAAGGCAATATTGGAATTCGTTAAGGAAAATAGAAACAATAAGGTATAAAACTTCGGACAAGCGTCCATTTGCAGAAGGTTTTAGCGAAGCAATCGGAGAAGAATGAAAGGCGGTACAACGCACGGTCCAGAGAGGTGGCGTATCGAGAAGGACAAGAGATTTATCGTAGGAACTTCAAACAAAGCAACTTTGCGGCGGGTTACAACGCCAAGCTGGGCCCAAGATACGTTAAGGCGAGAGTTCGTAAGAGAACGGGTAATTCAACCTACGAGCTGGAGGACATGCAAGGGAGAGCAATAGGCACTTACCACGCCAAAGATTTAAAACAATAGTCTACGCCTCCGTGGTTTAGCTAAACAGGATCGTGTGAGACCCTGTTCTAGCTCTTGCGAAGGAGGCACTTTGTAACGTCGGCGTTAGATCAGTGTAGGTGGCAACCCCGGGGAGGGGAGATGGCAACCGATCTGGGTACCTTATGCTTTAGTAGGACCATAGCAAGGAGTTAGGCGTTTCCAATGTCCGGAGGTCTGGCAACCGGTGTAAAACCGTTATTGGAAGCTGGAAGCTAGGAGCAGAAATCTGAGCGGGTACAGCACTTTCTTTTTCATTTCTGGCGTGACCCAAAGAAGTTCATCCAAGAAGTTTTCTGGCGTGACCCAAAGAAGTTCAACGCACAAGCAAGGTGGAGAACAAGTACCTTCGAAAGTCACCAGCAGATCACAGCAGCAAAATAGAAGCGCAGCTTGTGGGCAGACGCGCCCAAAAGGTCGGCGCTAAAGTGAGGCAGGTCACGGATCGTAGTGTCGGTGAGTGGTGAGGTTAGGTCAGGGTCGATCAGGTCCGATGTATAATTTTGGCTTTTTAGAACGGAGGGCCTGGCACAAGGAGTACGAGGCGGTCGTGAGGAGAGACGGTGGAGTCGTGCGGGGTTCCCCGTGGAGCAGTCGACGGCGCATATTGAGACGGAGCGCGGCGCGGAACCGCCCACGAGGCGCGGCCGCGAAAGGACTGGGTTCCTACCGGGGAGCACGGTCGGAGCAGACGCCGGAGGAGCTGGAGCTGATTGTGGTCCGGGGCGAGCGAGCCCGGGAGCCAGGCTCGGAGCGTTTGCGGCGATTTTAAGGAACGCTCCGCCGCAAGAAAAAGGGGAGCGTAATCGATCCAACTGGTGGCCTCGTGGTGCCACAAAGAACTGTGCGGAGTTGGTGAGCGGAGGGTTCCGCTCCGAATAAAGATTTCGATTGGCTAACTAAGTGAAGATCTTTTTTGTGTGAACGGGTTAGCGAAAGCTTTCCCGAGATATTTCCTTTCCAGCTTCGAGCACGTGGAAGCGCTTCAACCAGCTCGTCGCGGACAAAGGGGTGAGTGAGTACGAGTAGTTTTACATAAAGCCAATCGAAGCGACGCGGAACATTCCGGTCGTCAAACTACCGCATCGTCCGATTCCCGGCCGAAGGGGGTCCACCAAGTGGACGGTTGCCTTCGCCATAGACACCGCGAGTGATCCGTTAAAGAGCCCGATCCTAAAATGTTAACCAGGGCATAGGCGAACCGTTCTTATGTAATGCTAGCTCGCGGAAAAAGACAGCTGAGTCCATTATAGAAAAGCGCGCAGATACGCAGCGAATCCACATACGCCAGGCGCAGTAAGCCTTTCACCACGAAGCGGTGCAGAAGAGCTGAGGGTGCAATTGTTATTTTAATATTCGGAGAGTAGAGAAAGATACATGAAGAGAGATACATGAAATGAAATATTATTCGTTAATTCCCTAATTTAAGCTAACTCTAAGATACATTACTTTGGAATACATTGCCCCCGCGCTACTAGTTTAAGTTTTTCATTTTCAATCGTTTAACCTAGCATCTAGTTGGTAGATAAGTAAGCCAAGAAGGAAAATTGAATTTCTAGCAAAGTAAGGGGAAACAGGGATGGGGAAAAAGTAAATGTATAAAATTACCTTAGCCTAATAAACATGAATTTTATAATGAGATAGAGAAAAAATAATTCGCCTTGCTTAATTCGCCACCGCCTTGCCGCTGAACCACCCCCAACTTTTGCGTTCTCGAGGATCTTGAGGATCCAAATGAAATCTGTTTTGAGAGGACTATGTTTGGCCTTCGCAGTTCGAGAGGCCGTGCACGCAATCGATTAACGATAGAATTTATGATCTCCGAGGTAAGCATCAGGGAGAGAGAAAGGGCCCTATATGACCCACCCATTAGCCGACGAGGCCTAGCTGGCAACCGCGTGCAACCCTTTCTCTCAGCCGTTGATCCAAAGATGCCACCTCACAAAGTTTACTGTTCGTTACAATGTTAATAATCGCAAGCGATGTTTTCGAAGTGGTAGATCTTGATCAATAAATACATTTTTAAAATCATCGGAAAGAGATTCTATTTCTTTGAATAATCGGGAATTGATAATAGACTGCTTATTATTGTTTTCAATTAATTCATTCATTTTATTCTGAGCTGTAATAAAATCATCATGGTCCGGAGTTCCAGCTAACCATTTCCACACGGTGCCTAACTCATTTATCCCTCTTTTTGATCTAGTTGATATTAATTGTGATAAAATTAGTTCAATTACTTTTATGTCATATTTAATTTCCCATTGTGACCTTTTATTAGTATCCCTTTTAATATCTGATCAAAATTTATTATTTCTTTATAAAAGCTTAAGTTAGTTACATGGAATAAATCTGCGTATGAATCGTACGTCAATAAGTCTTTATTGTGCTTAAATAGAAGATATTCGTGACTTGTATAGTCAATTATTTCTGATTTTGTTAATAAAATAAGGTGTAGTATGAGCACCTGATAAAACATTTTGATATTGTCCCGTTGGGGTCTTCCTTCTGTGTGGTTGGTGGTTGATAGTTGATAAATGGATAGAGAATGTGCTGTCTTCCTTCCTTGGTTTCTTTGTTGGAGCGAGTTGTCGTTTTTATTTGAGAATGTCCTGCTTCCTTCCCTGGATTTTCTTGTTGGAGTTGTCGTTTTATTTGTTTTTGTTGTTCTTGTTTGTTTTTTTTTTTTTTTTGTGCGTGTATTTTTTTTAGTTTTTGTGTTCTTGTAATTGTTTGGTTTAAAATTTCGGTCCACCTTTGTTTTAATTCACTCTTTATGGATTATTTCATTAATTAATTTCCATTTACTTTATTGTTAACGATCACTGTCACTTGGTAGTGTCGTTTGGTGGATGTTTAAATTTTTCCACTAAAAATGTTGAGTTGTTGACCGCGCGAGTTCCGTTTATGTTTAACTTATTTTTCATTAAACTATTTTTTGGAGCTTTATGTGACGCGGCCCCTTGAGTTGGGCGCCAGTTAAATTGTTTGTAGTTCGGTGAATTAAAAAAATGTAAATTTTATTTAATTTAAATTTTTAACAACTTGGTGTTAAACCTTTATTTATTAAACGTAACAATTACAAGACACTTTTGATTTCTCTTAAATATTTTTATCAACCGTTTTGATTTTGATTTGTTTTTGGGGAACCGAGATCGGACCTCAGAGCCAAAGACAAAGCCGAAGGCAAATGCAGAGTTTGAAAATATTGTTTATAAAATTCATAAGTGGAAAGCCATAAGTGGCCTGGATTTATGGGTTGGATAATTGAGCCAAAGATCAAGCCATCAAGCCAAAGGCAAATGCAGAGATTGAAAATATTGTTTATAAAAGCCATAAGTGGCCTGTATTTAGGGGTTGGATAACTTGCATGTAAACGTGTCATTGTATTGGGGTGCCGACCACTACAGCGCACTGGTTTAGAGCATTGGCAATTTCTCGCAGCTTGATTCGGCGATAATCCAATATCAATCCATGGACTTTATCGACATTTTTTGGTGTTGTCACCTCTCTGGGACGACCCGGGCGATCATCGTCCAAAATGCTTGTCCGCCCGCCTTTAAATTCAGCAGTGCAATATTTTATTGTTGAAAACGATGGAGCTGAGTCCTTATAAACTCTGTCTAACTTTTTTTTAAAATCGTCGTTGGATTTCTATTTTAAAAACAGAAATCTTATGACTCGGTTTTATTCATGTTGACGACAATGCAAAAGTGAATGCGCTAAAATCCCGCCAAAATTACCAGTGTTGATAAAACCGCATGAAACTTTCACAGTAATAATCTGATAGAAAAAACTAATCGAATAAAATATTTAAGAATTATTTACGAATTTAAAAAAATTTTTTTTTGTTTTCTTTGTAAGGACGATTTTTTATCAGCCTACCCTCGTTAAACAACCCGTTTTGGGTATATATTAGAACCCATAGTTTCAATTAAATAAAAAAAAAATAATAATAGAAACAAGAAAGGAAAGCTTACTTCGGGCGGAGCCGAAGTTTATATACCCTTGCAGTTAAAACCGGATATATGTATATCGCAGACATCGGATAAAGTTGGCCGATCCTTATGGGAATTTAAATATATAGTGCAATTTATTACAATACAAAATCTAAAAAAAGTTCCAAAGTTCTATCTTCAAACATACCAAAGATGGTATTTCTACTAAAAACCATCGTTTAGTTATATGGCATCTATAGGATATAGTCGGCCGATTCCGGTCGTTCCGACTTATATACTGCGTGCAAAGGAAAGAAGGGTGTGTTCAAAGTCGATAGCTTTGTACAAGTTTCAAGTCGATAGCTTTAAATTGAGAGACCAGTTTGCGTTGAAACAGACAGACGGACAGGCAGACGGACAGACGGACATGCTCATATCAACTCAGGAGGTGATCCTGATCAATAATATATATACTTTATAGGGTCGGAGATGTCTCCTTCACTGCGTTGCACACTTTTGACCAAAATTATAATACCCTCTGCTAGGGTATAAAAATAAGGAAAAAATAATAAAAAGATTATTTGAGCTGAAACTTCCATTTCTTATGTTCATTTACCCCTTTTACTTTTTATTACCCATAGTTTTAATTAAATAAAAAATTATAATAAGGAAAAAATAAAAAAAAGATTATTTGAGCGGAAACTTCAATCAAATGAAACTTCAAACTTTCATATGTTCTTTTACCCTTTTTAAATTTTTATTAAAGCAACGCGTTGTGGGCATATTTATGACCCATAATTTAAATTAAATAAAAAAAAATAATAATTAAAAAAATAAGAAAAAAATGAAACTTCGATTTCATATAAAAAAATAAGGAAAAACTAAAAAAAAAATTATTTGAGATGAAACTTTGATTTTTTATGTTCATTTACTCTTTTTACCTTTTTATTAAAGCAACGCTTTGTGGGCATATTTAGGACACATAGTTTTAATTAAATAAAGAATAATAATAATTGAAAAAATAAGGTAAAATGAAAAAAAGATTTTTATCCTAAATGCTTAGAGCTTTTTTGTAGTGGACTGTATATTTTATTGTTTTATTTTATTGTCCCAATTGCGTCTCAGCTCATCCACACTGTGGAATCCAGTAAGAACGTCATCTCATAGAAGTCTCCCATCAAGATTTTTTCTGCCGTTGGAAACTCCTTCTGATGGTCAGCAGCCTGTTGTTCAGTACTCGAACTGCTAGGAATGGTGCGCCTGATGTTCCATACGTCACCGTACAAAGTTGAAAGTTCTTGATGGGATCTGATGGGTCCTCTCACAATACAATTCTTTGAAAGTTTCTATGTTTTTCGATCACCCAGATTTAAT
>NW_027222998.1:0-11000 GCF_030179905.1 Drosophila bipectinata | reverse complement strand
ACTTCACATTTTCTTGTCACCTCGATTAATTGAGACCCAAAGCCTTCCATGTCAACTGACACCTCAAGTAAAAGGTTCCGACTCAATCTATTCTCTCAGAGAGCCTCTCTTTCGAGCTTTGATCTGCAAAAAGCTTCAGCAAGGGTAGCTATAAAAAGGACCTAGAGCGCTAAAGATAAGTTAGTTCTAAAATTCTAACATCCTAAGCAGTTGTTCTGAAATTCTAAGCAATTTGAAAGAATCACACTGTATCAAAACCGGAACTCAAATAAAAATATATTTTTTCAAACTATTTTGAAGAAGATATATAATTGGCGCAGTCGGTAGGATGTGCAAAAGTGACCAGTGATCAATCGAGATCATAGAACATCGTTGAAGTATTTTATGCTAATGCAACTGCAGCTATAATACTAATCGCGAGTGTTAATCGCTATTCACATCCGCAAAAGAACATACGTGTTAATTTCAATTTGTAGCCCACTTTTCGAAGTGTGACTGCTACCGAAAATATACAACACACAAAAACTTAAAACAAATTTGTAGCCCGCTTTTCGAAGTGTGACTGCTACCGAAAATATACAAAACATAAAAACTTAAAATAAATTAGTAGCCCGCTTTCTTAGTGTGACCGCTACCGAAATAAATAAGAAATACAAACATTACAATGGCTGAACCAGTGGCACAAATCCAGTTACTCTCCGAGCTACACCTTAATCAGGCTTTAAGCCATATTAGGCAAGTTCCCAATTTTAATGGAAGCACCAGGGAATTAAGTGCATTCATCAGACGGATCGAATACATTTTAAATTTGTATCCATCAACTGATCCGCGTCAAATAGCTGTATTCTTCAGTGCAATTGAGATGCAATTATCAGGAGATGCACAGCGAGTGTCCCAGCTATCAGCAGCAACCAATTGGCCCGATCTAAGGAGTGCTCTCATCGATGAATATAAAACCCAAACCCCATGCGAGGAATTACTAAGACGACTCTACAATACCCCCTTCAATGGAAGCATTCGTAAGTTCGTCGAGGATCTAGAATATAAAATATTTGTCATAACAAACAAATTGTCGTTAGAAAACAATAATTTAAACACAATGATTTATAATAATGCCATGAATAATACTGTAAAAGATGAGAAAACTTCCTGACAGGTTATTCATGACATTAGCAAGGCACGACATAACAACAGTCAGTAAACTTAAACAAGTAGCACAACAAGAAGGTTGTTATGATTCTGGTTCTGATAAAGTTAAATCACAACATAATTCAAATCAAAACGAACAAAATAGGAGAAATTATCAAAAAATAATAATTTCCAAAGAAATAATTCCTTTTATAATAATAATCAACAAAATTATAATCAGCAAAGTAACTATAGACAACCAAATAATTTCAATCAACAACAATTTCGACAGGAACTGCAGCAAAACTTAAATCAAGGTAGAGCTCAGAATCCTATGAATTGTCAACAGCCATCATCTTCTTTACAAGGTACTAATTCTAACAAACCAGTGAAAAGACAGCGTGAATATTCAAGCGATCAATCTAAAATGGAAATCGAAAATTTTCATCAAATAGCCTCGGATCCAATACAAAAAATGGATTTCCTTACATCAGAATAACTATTAACAATCGCCAATTTAAATGTGTAATAGATACAGGAAGTTCAATCAACCTAATAAAAGAAAATTATTTTAATTTCCCACAAACATTAAAAACTTAGTATTTAGAAGCATGTGAAGCAATAATTAATTATAAACAGGAAACAGTCACTTTGAGCGGATTTGTTTTTTCTATGATATATAACCACGAAGATTTCAGCAATTCCGAAATGGAAACATTGGAAGATTATCTCAGTCGACCTTCATCTGAGGATATATCTTTTAATTTTGCAATTAATAATGACTTGGAAGAAAATAATAAATTTCGAATAAATCATCTTAATGAAGAAGAAAGAACTAAATTAAATAACATTTTATTTGAATTTAGTGATATCCAGTACAGGGAAGGTGAAAATTTTACCTTTTCCAGTGCTATAAAACATTCAATCCAAACCAAACATGAAGATCCTATTTATAAAAAACCTTATAAATACCCCCAAGCTCATGATCAAGAAGACAAAGTCCAAATTAAAGAAATGATAAATCAGGGAATAATACGTAAATCGAAATCGCCTTATTGTTCTCCAATATGGATAGTCCCAAAGAAAGAGGATGCATCTGTGAAAAAGAAATTTCGAATAGTAATAGACTATCGAAGTCTAAATGAAATAAATATTGATGATAAGTATCCGATACCAGTTATGGATGAACTACTTGACAAACTTGGAAAGTGTCAATATTTTACAACAATTGACCTTGCCAAGGATTTTCATCAAATTCAAATGGATGAAAATTCTATTTCAAAAACAGCCTTTTCAACTAAAAATGGACATTACGAATACACACGAATGCCATTTGGTCTGAAAAATGCACCTGCAACTTTCCAACGTTGCATGAACAATTTATTAGAAGATTTAATGTACCAGCATTGCCTTGTTTATATGGATGACATAATTATACTTTCTACTTCATTAGAGGAACACATATTGTCTATAAAAAAGGTGTTGCAAAACCCATGACAGTAAACTTAAAGAAGGGTTCAACTATAAATTCAACAGATAAAGAATATTTAGAAGCATTTGAGAAATTAAAACTTCTCATTACATCAGACCCAATTTTAATTTACCCTAACTTTGAAAAGGTTGAGAATAAAATTAAACGAGTTTGACTTAACTATTAAATATTTGCCGGGAAAGGAAAACCAGGTAGCTGATGCTCTGTCAAGAGTAAAGCTAGATGAAAATTTTTTAGGAGAATCACCGGATAGTAACCCATCATTACCCACAATAGCAACAGTACATAGTGCACAGGATGACAATCAAAATTAAATAGGGAAATGAACGGAATCAAAAGGACTTGCAAATTTCGTAGGTACCTTTTATAAATATTTATTTGGCACATTGGATCAACAAGATAGGGAAGAATTAGAATCAAAAATTGATAATTTGTCCGAAAATAGTATACAGATCAACGAATTAAATAAATTAATTGATGCAATTAATAAGGGAATAGAAACAGTCAATCGTTTAAATGAAAACCAAAACGAAGACCAAAGGTTAGCAATCCTTATTTTCAATTTACAAGAATTTACAGAATACGTAGAAGACATTGAATTAGGAATGGAATTTACAAGATTAGGCATATTCAACCCAAAGCTCCTAAAACATGACCCGCTTAAACATATTAATTCAGAAAAATTGTTAAATATCAAAACATCAACTTGGTTACAAGTTAATACTAACGAAATATTGATAATTTCTCATATTCCTCGTACTATTATTAAAACCCCCATTTATAAAATTTTACCGTATCCGGATCAGAATCAGAATATAATAACCGAAACATTGCACGATGAATATTACATACAAAATCAGCAAGTCTTTGAAGTAAAAACAAAAGAAATAGTAAATAATAAATGTATAATAGGTCTCTTAAGACAAACAAATACAGAATGTAGATATACAAAAATGTACAAGAACTTCGAATTAAATTATATTGAACCCAACATTATAATAACATGAAATTTGCCAAAAACTTTGCTAAATCAGAATTGTATAAATAAAGATTTAATTGCAGAAGGAAACAATATAATAAAAGCATTCAACTGTTCTATACAAATAATAACAAATACTATGCTTGATTACACCCGAACTATTTATGTAAACAACAACATAACTAAACTCAAACCTTTATCCTATATCGTAGCCAAAGAAATATTCCAAAACCATTCAAAACAATATTTTACAACCCAAAAAATTTTATTAATACTACTAGCAATAATAATTATTATTATAATCATATATTTGATTTATAAATTTAAGAACATCCCAAAAAGGATAATAATTAATTATAAAAAACAAAAGGTTATTAGTCCCGAAAAAGAAACTAAAAGTTCAGAAAATAAAGAACATGACCTACAGTTATACCCCAAACTAACCGCCTGAGGACAGGCTAAATTCTTAAGGATGGGGAAGTAACATATCAACAAAATTTCTTTAAGTGTATATCAGTAAATTTTGTAAACCGAAGCTGAAGCCTTTTGTATTGAAATTCGTAACGCAGCTGCAAATAGCCTCATTCCAATTTTTGTAAAAACATAAATATTTAATTATTTCAATTCGGCTGAAAACAGCCTCATTTCAGATTTCCAATTTCTAAGAGTCACTTCAGATTGAAAACCAAAACAATATTTGGGTAAACAGAAATCCCGACTCAAATCTTTCTCACTCCTTTTAAGTGAATTAAAACTAAACAGATCAAAACATTCTTAAATGGGAACCCACTTCACATTTTCTTGTCACCTCGATTAATTGAGACCCAAAGCCTTCCATGTCAACTGACACCTCAAGTAAAAGGTTCCGACTCAATCTATTCTCTCAGAGGGCCTCTCTTTCGAGTTTTGATCTGCAAAAAGCTTCAGCAAGGGTAGCTATAAAAAGGACCTAGAGCTCTAAAGATAAGTTAGTTCTAAATCCAACATCCTAAGCAGTAGTTCTGAAATTCTAAAATAAAAGAATCATACTGTATCAAAACCGGAACTCAAATAAAAATAAATTTTTTAAATCCAATTTTGAAGAAGATATATAATTACATATAGGTATAAGTAATCGGTATAATAGATCCACAAAAAGGTATCAAAAGCATTATCGTAAATCAAATATATATGTCGGTTATTCAACTTTTAACTTGACAATAATCATATAAAGTAAGGAGACAGGACAATACACACATTATTTTGAATCAAAGGGTACATATCTTATACATTTAATAAGCTGATACATATATATATATAAAGATTATTGTCCTTTTCTGTCGTTTCTAACAAAAAATAAAAGTGTACATTTTGTATATATATTTATGAATTATTTTGAAGGTAATCGTTGAGTTGTGCTGTTCATCTTGGAATTCAAGAACCTTCTATATGGTATCTCTTCATTGTAGTTAAGGTAAGCTATTTAAGGTATTCATTTCATTCAGGATATATACTTTGCTTCTCTAGTTAAGTCGTTGCGCCTTCAGCAACACCTCCGGCTTTTCAATCTCGGTTTTCGAGGCAACCAACTTTAGTTCCCGCTCAGCTGCCTTGACAGGACCAGCTCCTCCATTGGGCAGGGCAGCCACTGTTTTCTTTATGACAGCCTGCAGACTGGCGATGGTCTTTTCGAAGGCTGTGGCCACATCCGCGCGTCCGTGGCTGTGCGCCAGGAAGAGTGATGCGAAGAGGTCGCCAGTGCCTGTGAAGACCAGATCCTTGCCACCCTGCTTGGGGATATCGATGGCTAGACGAGGTCCGTTCTGTTGGCTTAGGAAGGCCCGGAGTACACATGGCTGGCCGAGATCGCTGCTGGAAATCACAACCGTTTTAATGCCTCGCTTGTGGAACCAATCCATTGCCTCCCACACAGCCTCCTCGCTGCGGACCTCCTTTTCGGTCAGAAGTTCCACCTCATACTGATTTGGGGTAATTATGTCCGCCAGGGGAATGATCTCATCCCTATAGATGGGCAGAAGTTCTTTGGGCACATAGAGCTCCCCGTTGTCGCCCATTACCGGATCACAAACGTAGACCAGACTAGGATTCGCCTCCCGCAGTTTCTTCAAAATGACGCCCACCTGGCGAAGGAACAGAGGATTCCCGATGTAACCAGTCAGCAGATGTGTATAGAGTGGAAGCAATTCGTTCTGCTCCAGTCCCTCAAATATTGCGGCTGTAAGAGATTATAGGTTAAAGTTAATTAGGGTACAAAGTTTAATCTAAAAACTAAATAATTAGTTAACATACCCAATTCCTTTTCGTTGGAAACAGGACCCTTAAAGGTCTTGTAGCCTGTGTGATTGGAGAACTGCACCGAGTTCAATGGATCCACATCGAAGCCAAGCAACTGGTGGTGGAAATAATAGGGTTAATGGAAATTTCCGAGATCTTAACCTTAAAGGTAGAGATAGCAGACCTGCAGTGGATAGGTGGCCACTTTGTTGCCCACGTAGCCATGGACCACATGACTCTGGATGGAAAGCACCCGTTTCGACATATTCTCGGCTATTTTCCGTGGGAGATTCCGCGACGACTGACCGCTAATGATTGAGGGAACAATGTTGATGCGGCTCGGCCTGCAGGCGGTAATCATACACTCATGTTATCAGCAAATGGTCCCTGAATAGCTCCAGCTGATGATAACGCACAGATTACGGGTGTAAACAGTGGAAAAGGAGCGGACAGTGTTTATTTCGTATAAGAGATTGTCTGTAAGTTAGCGAGTTTTCATTGCTCGGCCTTGGAATGCAATCAAAAGTCAATTACATTCTACCACCCCCATTGCCACCCCCGGGTAGTGTTACCAGGTGGCGGTAAAAAGTTTACGCGCCAAAAACTTATACCATAAAGTAGTTTTTAAAATAATATATGTTTTTGGAAAAACTACTTAAGTTCAAACAATTTAAAAACTTTTACAAAAATATAGGTTAAGCACATAAATAAATGAAAAAAAAAATCTTTATTTAAGTCCCCCACGTATTATTTAAAACGTATAAAACTTACATTCGAAAAATATAAGCAATGCATTGTAAGAAAACCATTTTTCTGTAGAAAAATCTTTGATTTTGATTTCAAAACTTGGTATATTCGGTTTAGGCCAAAAAAACGAGGGTAGAAAATTTTAGAGCTTAAAAAATTTTAAAAAGGTGACACAAAAAACCATCCCTCTTCTTAGTAAACATTTGTAAAAAACTGTTAATATACATATATTTCCAATTTATATATTTTTCGAAATTATTAATTGTGTAATAACAATAAAAGGGAATGTCAAACATTAAAATACGCAGGATATTAAAGGATTACCCTTCCAACTAGATCCAGTAATATTATTTTTAAGGTCTTCATCACTGACAACAATTTGGTCTTTTATTATTTGGTAGAAAATTTCGATTCACAGACATTGCGCTTGCTAGAAAACTCCGAGAGTGCTATTAAGGTGGAATTTATAAACAGTAGACAAGATCAAAGATCTAAAACAAAGTGTATATACAGTACAGTAAAAATACGGATAAATGTAAAATGCCAAGTGCATGACAATTTTTAGGAGGTGATAGCTGCTTTCCAAGCCATCGCCACAGAATACCGATGGCAGTTTATGGTTCTCTTTTAGCTCGTTTGCCACTGAAAATTATTTTAAATTTTAGTTTCAATCCTTGCTGGAGTATCTGGAACTTACTCTTAGGTTTGATTGACCTTGACCCTGTCGGGCGGCCTCCTCCTCGCGACGTGCCAAATCCTCAGCCCTTTGCTGCTGTCGCCGTACACTATCTACATTTTTTATGCTCCTGGACTCGTTTTCCTGGCGACGCTTTTCCGCTGCCTCCAACTGCTGCTGCCTACGCTCATCCTAAAAGATACAACAATTGTTTTCAGTGTATGCCAATTAGGATACGTTCAGGTTGATTCTTTTCTCGCTCTCTCGACCCACCTGCGATGGCATGAGGTTTGTTTCCTCGGCGCTTTGGCCGCAGCAGGAGAGACATATTCCCATGATTTAATAAAATGAAACTTTAATCTATTTTGTTTGCAAAAAATATGGCTTCACAAATTTGTTTTGCGTTGTTTTCCACTTTGCTCTCTTTTCCACTTTGTTTTGACAGCTGACTGAGTCACAGTGTGCTGTTAATGGACAGCCGTGCACTGTTAACTTAACAAACTTGTCAAAACAAAGTGGAAAAGAGAGCAAAGTGGAAAACAACGCAAAACAAATTTGTGAAGCCATATTTTTTGCAAACAAAATAGATTAAAGTTTCATTTTATTAAATCATGGGAATATGTCTCTCCTGCTGCGGCCAAAGCGCCGAGGAAACAAACCTCATGCCATCGCAGGTGGGTCGAGAGAGCGAGAAAAGAATCAACCTGAACGTATCCTAATTGGCATACACTGAAAACAATTGTTGTATCTTTTAGGATGAGCGTAGGCAGCAGCAGTTGGAGGCAGCGGAAAAGCGTCGCCAGGAAAACGAGTCCAGGGGCATAAAAAATGTAGATAGTGTACGGCGACAGCAGCAAAGGGCTGAGGATTTGGCACGTCGCGAGGAGGAGGCCGCCCGACAGGGTCAAGGTCAATCAAACCTAAGAGTAAGTTCCAGATACTCCAGCAAGGATTGAAACTAAAATTTAAAATAATTTTCAGTGGCAAACGAGCTAAAAGAGAACCATAAACTGCCATCGGTATTCTGTGGCGATGGCTTGGAAAGCAGCTATCACCTCCTAAAAATTGTCATGCACTTGGCATTTTACATTTATCCGTATTTTTACTGTACTGTATATACACTTTGTTTTAGATCTTTGATCTTGTCTACTGTTTATAAATTCCACCTTAATAGCACTCTCGGAGTTTTCTAGCA
The DNA here is from genome assembly GCF_030179905.1 of Drosophila bipectinata. NCBI lineage: Eukaryota > Metazoa > Arthropoda > Insecta > Diptera > Drosophilidae > Drosophila > Drosophila bipectinata. Next base: position 2,509 of record NW_027222998.1, on the reverse strand, counting down.
AGCGCAATGTCTGTGAATCGAAATTTTCTACCAAATAATAAAAGACCAAATTGTTGTCAGTGATGAAGACCTTAAAAATAATATTACTGGATCTAGTTGGAAGGGTAATCCTTTAATATCCTGCGTATTTTAATGTTTGATATTCCCTTTTATTGTTATTACACAATTAATAATTTCGAAAAATATATAAATTGGAAATATATGTATATTAACAGTTTTTTACAAATGTTTACTAAGAGGAGGGATGGTTTTTTGTGTCACCTTTTTAAAATTTTTTAAGCTCTAAAATTTTCTACCCTCGTTTTTTTGGCCTAAACCGAATATACCAAGTTTTGAAATCAAAATCAAAGATTTTTCTACAGAAAAATGGTTTTCTTACAATGCATTGCTTATATTTTTCGAATGTAAGTTTTATACGTTTTAAATAATACGTGGGGGACTTAAATAAAGATTTTTTATTTCATTTATTTATGTGCTTAACCTATATTTTTGTAAAAGTTTTTAAATTGTTTGAACTTAAGTAGTTTTTCCAAAAACATATATTATTTTAAAAACTACTTTATGGTATAAGTTTTTGGCGCGTAAACTTTTTACCGCCACCTGGTAACACTACCCGGGGGTGGCAATGGGGGTGGTCGAATGTAATTGACTTTTGATTGCATTCCAAGGCCGAGCAATGAAAACTCGCTAACTTACAGACAATCTCTTATACGAAATAAACACTGTCCGCTCCTTTTCCACTGTTTACACCCGTAATCTGTGCGTTATCATCAGCTGGAGCTATTCAGGGACCATTTGCTGATAACATGAGTGTATGATTACCGCCTGCAGGCCGAGCCGCATCAACATTGTTCCCTCAATCATTAGCGGTCAGTCGTCGCGGAATCTCCCACGGAAAATAGCCGAGAATATGTCGAAACGGGTGCTTTCCATCCAGAGTCATGTGGTCCATGGCTACGTGGGCAACAAAGTGGCCACCTATCCACTGCAGGTCTGCTATCTCTACCTTTAAGGTTAAGATCTCGGAAATTTCCATTAACCCTATTATTTCCACCACCAGTTGCTTGGCTTCGATGTGGATCCATTGAACTCGGTGCAGTTCTCCAATCACACAGGCTACAAGACCTTTAAGGGTCCTGTTTCCAACGAAAAGGAATTGGGTATGTTAACTAATTATTTAGTTTTTAGATTAAACTTTGTACCCTAATTAACTTTAACCTATAATCTCTTACAGCCGCAATGTTTGAGGGACTGGAGCAGAACGAATTGCTTCCACTCTATTCACATCTGCTGACTGGTTACATCGGGAATCCTCTGTTCCTTCGCCAGGTGGGCGTCATTTTGAAGAAACTGCGGGAGGCGAATCCTAGTCTGGTCTACGTTTGTGATCCGGTAATGGGCGACAACGGGGAGCTCTATGTGCCCAAAGAACTTCTGCCCATCTAGAGGGATGAGATCATTCCCCTGGCGGACATAATTACCCCAAATCAGTATGAGGTGGAACTTCTGACCGAAAAGGAGGTCCGCAGCGAGGAGGCTGTGTGGGAGGCAATGGATTGGTTCCACAAGCGAGGCATTAAAACGGTTGTGATTTCCAGCAGCGATCTCGGCCAGCCATGTGTACTCCGGGCCTTCCTAAGCCAACAGAACGGACCTCGTCTAGCCATCGATATCCCCAAGCAGGGTGGCAAGGATCTGGTCTTCACAGGCACTGGCGACCTCTTCGCATCACTCTTCCTGGCGCACAGCCACGGATGCGCGGATGTGGCCACAGCCTTCGAAAAGACCATCGCCAGTCTGCAGGCTGTCATAAAGAAAACAGTGGCTGCCCTGCCCAATGGAGGAGCTGGTCCTGTCAAGGCAGCTGAGCGGGAACTACAGTTGGTTGCCTCGAAAACCGAGATTGAAAAGCCGGAGGTGTTGCTGAAGGCGCAACGACTTAACTAGAGAAGCAAAGTATATATCCTGAATGAAATGAATACCTTAAATAGCTTACCTTAACTACAATGAAGAGATACCATATAGAAGGTTCTTGAATTCCAAGATGAACAGCACAACTCAACGATTACCTTCAAAATAATTCATAAATATATATACAAAATGTACACTTTTATTTTTTGTTAGAAACGACAGAAAAGGACAATAATCTTTATATATATATATGTATCAGCTTATTAAATGTATAAGATATGTACCCTTTGATTCAAAATAATGTGTGTATTGTCCTGTCTCCTTACTTTATATGATTATTGTCAAGTTAAAAGTTGAATAACCGACATATATATTTGATTTACGATAATGCTTTTGATACCTTTTTGTGGATCTATTATACCGATTACTTATACAAATATATAATTATATATCTTCTTCAAAATAGTTTAAAAAAATATATTTTTATTTGAGTTCCGGTTTTGATACAGTGTGATTCTTTCAAATTGCTTAGAATTTCAGAACAACTGCTTAGGATGTTAGAATTTTAGAACTAACTTATCTTTAGCGCTCTAGGTCC
>NW_027222997.1:0-20286 GCF_030179905.1 Drosophila bipectinata | reverse complement strand
TCCATCAGCAAAAAATAACAAGCAAAAACGAAAAGTATCTATGGCTTGGGGAATCCGATACCTCAGCTCCGTGCTCAATACAAATGCGGAACAAAAATTTATTGATTACGCCCCACTCAACATGATATATTGTGTTTTAAAAATCTCAGCTAGCCATCCAGCCAGCCAGCTACTCTCTTCTGCCTGTTTAGCAATTTGACAATTCCGGTAGTTGATTGCTTTCAGTGCAAAGACCAGATTTCCAGGACAAAAGGACAGCGGGCTCACAAAGTCTGGGCCAGCAAATGCGAACCGCAACTGACAACTGACAGACGTTAAACTGTTCTCCTGAACTAGTCCGGCTGCCACCTGGACAACGGGAGTTCGAAGCTACAGGACTATGGAGTCCTACCTCCTGGAGTCCTGGCAACAAAACTTGCCAAATCAAATTGCATTAGCAAACCAAAGGCAAATGGGAAAAGGCAGGAAGAGCCATTGGCTATCCAACATGAATGTCTGCACAGAGGTGACACGTTTTAATTGTTCGGCAATCTATCAGACAGTGATGAGAACTGGAAGCTGTTCTTAAAAATTGATAAAGCTAACGATTCATTATACATTTTTCCCATATCAAACCCATCCTTTAAACAGGACCTACGTCAGTGCCTTTGGTTACTTACGTTGCCATTGGGCGACCACTTTGAGGAGCCTCCTCCCACGCCGCCCACTGATGTGGCTGATGCAAACTGATGGGCATCAGCGGCTGACACTGCCGTTCCTGATACGGATGCTGATGCGGCTGAGCTGACCGCGGATGCCACCACCGCGGTGGAGGTGCTGCTGCCAGTGGCGGTGCCGGCGGTGGTGCTCCCCACGTTCGAGGCATTGCTGCCACTGCTGCCGGCGCTGCCGCCACCAACTGCTTGATTGAAATTTATTGATGAGAAGCCACGTTTCGAGTGCCCAGTGGTATGTCCAGTGTCCAGGGTCCGGTGTTAGATTGGCGGGATCCGTCCTTAAAAATATTTACGATTAAAAGGAAATTGCATTGGGTGATTGGATTGGATTGGTTCGGTTTCATTCAGTTTGGGTTTGTTTCGGTTGGGTTCGGTTGGGTTGGAGTCCGTCGCATTGTTGTTGTGTTGATGAGATTGATTACGATTGCGGGTCACCAAAGAACAAAGAAGCCGGATGTGCAGATAGCGATTGCCATTGCCATTGCGATTGCGGGACACATGAAAGTAAATGTCAGAGAAGTGGCCATAAAATTTGATTAAAGTTTAATAAAAGATTAAAAAAGATTATAAAGATTAAAAAAGCAGCTTGACTCTCTGTTTACTTTGCCGGACACTTGACTCGCGGGCTTGGCATTAAGAAGCACGCCAAAATTAAGCAATTCCGTCAAGTCGTTGACCGGTTGCCCTATCTCACTGTTGGCCACATAAAAACCCGTGGCATCATTTCCACACACTCTCTCCCTGCCAACGTCCCTGCCAAGTGTCGCCACAAAGTGCCAGCAACTGCTTAAAATCTTACCGTATTGCGATGGTATTACGTCCGGATCACGTTCGTCCTCAACCAAATCCTCCGATGATTTCGTTTTTATGTCCGTGTGCTGCCATCGCGGTTTCTCCAAGTTACCGCCCTGCAAACGAATAATACGTACATTAATTGCTCCGCAAATATAAGAAATCCGGAGTACGGAACTCCCAACTTGGCCAACTCAACCTACCTTGAAGACATCGCCAGGTTGGGGCGTCACTCCCGCGGCAGTCGCCTTGTTGCCGTGATGGCGATTGCGGCGCAAATTGTGCACAAATGTGCACACCAATAATTATGATGGTCAGAACACTGCCGACAATCACCGGCGACAGTGTCAGGGTTACGTCGTCGTCTGTTGTTGTTATTTGCGTAATTACAGGTTGACAATCGGCGTTCATAAATCATCATCGGGTTTTAGATAGATTGCCATCGAGCCATCACACAAACATATCCGCACATCAAATTGATTGCCGTTCGGAAGTGGTAGTTAAGACAGGAGAGCGGGATTCGGTTCGGATTCCGTGGCACGTTAAATTTGTCGACAATTGACGGTTTTATTTTTAGCCAAAAAAAAGAGTAGCATGAAAATGGAAAAGGCAGGACGATAAGTATGTCATAAGTGTGTCAATGTGTTGAGGCTATAAGAGCGTTTAATGATTAATTCGGCTGGAGGATGTTGGGATGGAAGGCAAAGACCATGGGATAAGTCTTAGCTAAAATACACTTTTAACTGAAGTTACTATAAAGGATGTTTGACTCAAAAATATGATGTGTATATTTATAAAAACCCCATACTGATAAAATATTTATAAAATTAAAAAAAATATATATCTATATTTCCATGTTATCCCACCGTTCAGTGTCTTGGAACCACCCACAACCATGTCATAAAGTAATTTTACACATATTTTACGCCATCGGTTGATGGCAGCAGTGGAGTGATGGGGCTGTAAGGAAACCTGTGGCTGGCATTTTGATTACGTAAGCACTGCAGATGACTGGCGGAGAGACCCACCTGTCAAGGAGCCCTGAATGTTGGTGAGGAGGCTGTGTAATGGTGCCTATTGCCTGCATGGGATTATTGCAGGCAAGGAAATCACAGGCCTAGCCCATAGAAGCCGAACCAGATATAATTCTCGTCATAGGCCCATCAGAGGCGGGCTGCTCCTCACTTGTCAAGAGCACATTACCACCCACATACTCTCCAATATATGTATAGGCTGGCAGTCAGGTCGAGTACGACTACCATCATAGCGCCTCCATCCTATCATCCTTCCATCCAAACCATCCTTCCATCCATCAATCATGGCAAATTGTGATGTTCGTTTTTCGGCGGCGCCATCTGGCGGCTGGTAGTGCCACTCACCTGTCTTGTAAGCTGTTGAGCCAATTATGAAATCGGGCAGCAGATAAGCGACACTCCGGTCCTTCTGGTTGTACGAGTAGATGCGGAGCCGAAGCGAATTATTCTCCTGGACCATCATCGAGGTCAGGGTGTCCAGGTTCTCCAGCGAGAAGAGGGCCTCCTCAGCGTTACTCAAATTGAATCTGCGGAATTGGACAGAAAGGATCAGAGTCGAGATGATTGCGAATTAAATCAAACGAAATGGCTAGGAAATCAACGGCATTAAGCCTTTAATCAAATGGGCGGCCAGAGCGAATGCCAATGCCGCAAATACTTTCTGGCAGCACTTTTTCTTTTGGCATTTTTAAGGGTTTTTCGTTGGCATGTTTTCCTAACCCCAGGCCTGTGCCAGGCCCCCATTCCTATTAAGCTCCCTTTCCCGCCAAAAAGGATATTCGCTCTTCCAATCATGACCTCAATTTGAATTTGATGCCTTTGCCAGCCACTGCGGCTTTGACTTGTCCGCCCCATCTGCTCCTTTTCGATCTGGCGGAATCTTTTCTCCGGCAAGTTCTGAAATATTAGGGTTCAATGTCTATATATACATTTATCTTTTTTCCAAACATTTGAACATTGATGACGATGTTTGTTGCGTTTCCGCTTTTCAATGAGGGTCTTATACTTTTCCCTTTTCTTTTCTTCTGTTTTGATTATGTCTTTGTTTTTAATAAGAAATATTTATTTGCCATATCCCCCGAGCCGTATTCAACCCAAAATGTATATGGCACAAAATTTATTCGAAACGAAAAATAAAATCAAATGAAGACAGCCTCGCATAATGTTATGTTCGGCTATGAATTTGATGGAAATTTTGTTGGAATTTTTGTTTCTCCATGGACCTTGACTTTCAATGAAAAAAAATTTAAAACAAAAAGCAAAAATGATAAAAAAAATATGAGAAACCTCAACCCTTGGGGGGGAAAACTGCAAGACTTATGAGGTATTCCTTTTGTCAAGGCGTGTTTGGCTCTTTATTAGCCTTTCTTTTTCATTTCGTGAACTTCCTAAAATGTTAACTTTCTTTAAGTCAGGCAAACACTAATACAAATTAAACTAAGCCCTGAAGAAATGGAAACTAAACCAGCTTTATTTGATTAAAATTATGTTATGTGCTCCAACATTTCCACGAACCGCCCGAGGGTTAAGGCCTAAGCATATACATACATGCATACAATATGTGTATTCCCGAAACGATATGGAGCCATTTGTTTGACATATGCCCCGTATCTGCACTTGGGGTCAATCTGGCACCAACCGGCTGCGCCCTTGCCGGGATTGACCCCCCTTGTGCTGCCCCCAGCACCGGATATAAGCGGCTTAAAAGGAAGCCACAAGCGGAACGGGAACGTGGACTGGCCTAGGGGTCGTTGTAGTTATAGTTGATTAATAAGCTTACCTGGTGATGCCGGTGCGTGTTGAAAACATTTCGAGAACAAATATTTGCGGCAGGCCGCCGTCATAGCCCGGTATGCACTGTATGTCAACACTCAGTTCGGTGCGGTTGAAGACGGTACAATTGCTGACGGCATTCGGCAGTGCTGAAATCGGAATGGGATTTGGAATCCGCACACAGGCATCCGAACCATTTCCAACCAGGAATCAGATTTATGTTTGGTCCACGTTACGCAGGAAATTAACAAGCAGCACCACCGGTAACAGCAACATCCACATCAGCAGCACATCCACATGAGGAAAAGTAAAAGGGGGCAACATGAGCATTTGTTCTTTTTCTGAATGAAATCCCCCGGCTTTCCGCCCCAAAATGCACAAAGCCCAATCTCTGGTTTTTTGGTTTTGTTGGTTTTTTTGGGGTGACTTCGCCTGTCCAGTTTTGGCCCGGTGTGTCTCCCAGGACTGAGTGCCGTGCCCTGTCTGTGTTTGCATGCGGCATTAACATGTTAAGGTCAAATTGCACGTAATGAAGCAACAGCAAACAGAAACGAGGGCAGCTCAAAAGTAGAGTAGTAGTGGTCATGTTTAGCTTATACAAACCTTTTTTGGACTGACACAAGCCATTTTTGATCCCTTAATTGGTTAATTTTAAAAATTCATAACATGAAAATTGTTTATTTTTTTTCAAAGCAAGATCTAGAAACAATTTCTCACCCTCGGCTATCCCAAAGAACCACAGAGATTGGACATTTGGAGGGCGTTTTCTCCCCAAGGATACTCACCGGCCAGGACCACTTGGAACAGACAGGAATGCTGCTGGGTGCCCACCTCGTTCGAGGCCCAGCACGACAGTGTGCCATAATCCTGCAAATACATATTTATTTATTATTTAAATTGCGGCTCTTGCTTAATTGCCCGGAGCAGCTTTCGGTCTCCGCTGTGGACACTCTCCCGTCGTGCGATTATATATATATATATATATATACGGTTCTACTCTACGGTGGGGAATCAGAATGTTTACCTGATCTGTGACCGGTGTGTACTTTAAAATGCTGCGGCTGCCATTCACGCTGAATCGTTCACTGCCCACGTCCAGAGTTTCGCCCGAGTTGTTGAATTTCCAACGAAATGTCCTGCGAAATATTTGTGCACATGTGTGAGTAAGTTGCGTTGACATTTTGACAGAAGTCTGTGTGTGCGGAAGGCAGAAGGAGAGCGACAGGACACGCCAAGCAAAAGAGGATGGGTCAGGATGGTGAGTGAGTGAGTGAAGCATGTTTGCAAAGTTCTCCATTTTTAAAATAACTCGTTAAAATATTAAAGGTTAAACGCACATACGTCTGAAATCGTCACCGGCAGCCCAAAGGCCTGTCCTACAGAGCCGTTTAAAAGGTTAATTATCTTTGGCATATTCGGTTGGACGCCTTTCCATCTTCCCAGTGCGAAAATAAACGTAAATCAATATACCCACGAATCCATTTTAAAATCGCCAAGAAGAGAGGTAATTTAAATCAATAATTGACAGTAAAATCACAGACCGTTGAGGGACGTTGGTAAATTTATTTTCTTTCGTGTATGGTTGATAAAAGTAAACTTTTCTCATAAATATTCCCTAACTTGTCTTGTTATTTTGATTATCAAATAAATTAATTAAATATTTCTTCTGAAACCAAATACTAGCTCAGTCTAATCGTTTCAAATCCCTCGAAAATGCTAGCAAAAATTTCTGCAACATTTTGATTAAATTTTTAATACATTAACAAGCTAAAGAAATACATTTTTTTCGCTGCCGCTTGTCAGGCATTTAAATGCTGATAAATTAACTTGTCGCACCCGACGCCCCTGTGCGTCCTTTCCACAGGAGACCAGCCTGTAAGCTGCCAGCAGCTTTTTAATGCTCGCAGACCTTCTTTGTCTGCTCAGATGTTTTCCATTCCCGGCAAGAGCAGCCACAACAATTACACGGCGCCGCAGCTGCCTTGGCCTTGGTTTCGGCCTCGCATATTTTCCGCCGGCTAATGATTAATTATTTTAGCATAAAGCGTCAGCTCAAGACGCAGCCCGGCAGCGCCAACTGAGCGGCAGCAACGAAAAAAAATTGAAATTAAATACAGGACATGACAGAGGCAACGCAAAAGCGGCCAAGACAGACGCACTCAGACAGCAAGGACTAAGGATGAGTGGCAGTTGGCCAGAGTCTCGGTGTGGTGTGGCCTCATTAAAAAAACATTAAAGTGGGCAACATCCATGCTGACCGTCTAAATCCCTGTAGCCGGAAAGAGAATGCCAAAGCCAGTTGCACATTTAAAACAAGAAAGCAAAGTTAACTTCGGGCGGAGCCGAATTTGATATACCCTTGCAGCTAAAACCGGATATATATCGCAAACATCGGATATAGTTGGCCGATCCTTATGATTACATCATAATAAAACCAATTAATTACAATAAAAAATCTAAAAAAAAGTCCCAAGCTTCTATCTTCAAAAATATGAAAGTTGATATTTCTACCAAAAACCATTTCCGATCGTACAGTTATATGTCAGCTATAAGATATAGTCAACCGATCTTTATGAAATTTGGTAGATCGGATTAACTGACCAAAAATAGAATGTGTACCAAGTGCCAGCTTTCTATCATCAAAAACACGAAAGTTGGGTCATTTCCGATCGTTCAGTTATATGGCAGCTATAGGATATAGTCGGCCGATCCTTATGAAATTTGGCATGTCGTAATATTTTGCCAAAAATAGCTCTCATGTCAAATTTGAACTCTCTAACTCTAAAAACACCAAAGTTATACCATTTCCGATCAATCAGTTATATGGCAGCTATAGGATATAGTCGGCCGATCCCGGCCGTTCCGACTTATATACTGCGTGCAAAGGAAAGAAGAGTGTGTGCAAAGTTTCAAGACGATAGCTTTAAAACTGAGAGACTAGTTCGCGTAGAAACAGACAGACAGACAGACGGACAGACGGACAGATGGACATGCTCATATCAACTCAGGAGGTGATCCTGATCAAGAATATATATACTTTATAGGGTCGGAGATGTCTCCTTCACTGCGTTGCACACTTTTGGACAAAATTATAATACCCTCTGTTTGGTCATCGAGAGTTTTCGGTGCCGTAAATAAAAGACGAATTTAAATTTAGTATGAACGTTATAAAAATATTTATTTATGCCTGCAGATGAAGCTGGGATCAACCAGTGTGATCATCCAGCTTATGGTGCATGCAGAGACTAATAATATGGACAGAGAGTGCGGCTCGACTAGACATACGCGAAGCTAAAGCTCTCGATAGTGGAGAGGGCGGCCCGACATAGTGATTGCGAAGCTAAAGCTCTCTTAAAATAGGCCCGTTGAAGTCGAGCGGCCGAGAAAGAGTCGGCTTGCGACCAACTAAGGCGATATATCCATACTTAAGCCATAAATAAACATTACCAAACATTACGCTAACATATTTAAACATTAAAACTACACCGCTGCTGCCTGACCCGACACCCTCTGCAAGGGTATAATGAATTAAAATCAACTATTTAAAGAGCATGGGAAAAAAATTACATTCCTAAATGGTAAATAAAATCAAAGATAAAAGAGAAAATTCAAGAAGATGAACACAAACCAAAAGAACAAAAAAAAATTGTTAAATTTTCTCACATTTCCTACAAAATAAACAGCATTTTCCGCTACGCACATCCACGCCGGCACACACAATCACAATCATTGGTCAATTTTGCAAACTTCCTTTCAACAGGAAGTGATTTAGACAGCAGGGAGACCGTCAGAAGGCGCGACGCCTCCACATCAGTCAGTTAGTCAGTCGACAAGGGATCGAAAACACTGGAAAAAGGGGTCCTTGGGGTCGCAGGGGGGGTCTTATTTGAAAAGCTTTCGAGTGACGGTCCCCTGCTCTCGTTCACGGGAAATTAATTAATGTGGCAACATGATTTAGTACTTCCCAGGTAAATAGGCGTTCCATAAATGTTAAAGGATTTTTAGCTGACAGCACACGTGGCGTATGCGTAATTTGCTGTCGTCGGCGAACCCTCCCACCCATCCTTCTCACTCCGTCACAGTTACTTCCTCTTTCTGCTCCCTAGCCCTTGTGGTACATCCGCCTGGCACATTTTGGATGGGAAACTTGAATTTCTGATGAATTGTTTATCTTCAAAAATGTACACAAAAACCAAGGGGCGTAATTAATTAGCCGGAAAATTACGCCCAATTCGGGTATCCTTGTTGTTTCTCTTGTGGACCTAAAAGTTATGTATTTTGGATATAGAATGGGAAAGAATGTGGAATGATTAGTTGGTAGCTTTGCTAATTAAGCAGTACTTGAGGAGTGTTATGGGAAAGTTGAAACTGACCTACATATATGGTTGGATTATGTGGGAAGTATTCCCAGAAAAAGCAACAGGTTTGTAGAGTTTCATGAATTTCAGACTGGCTTTAAACCAAATTAAAGCATACTATTTATTTTTTGTTATTTTTTTAAAATTAATAGCTATTATGTGCGTAATAGTTTCGCTTTATAGTTTTACATTTCATTAACGTTGCAATTATTAGAAACAGAGAACATGAATACACTTGGAATGTTTAAACTTTAAACATCGAAGCCTATTCATAAATTCCTTTAAAATCATTTAGATTTCTTCTAATTACACTAACAAGTTTTATTAACTTTTTCAGTGATTTAGTGGCATTCCTGATCCAATGTTTCTCAGTGCAGTGTACAAGGCAACATCCTTTTGCTCCTTTGCTGCAATGGCGGCGCACTCCATTTAATTTATGACTGGCAGCAATGCGCCTGTCAGGCTGTATGTGAGAGTATCTGTGTGGAGTACTGAGGCTGGGGCAGCAATTTGTATGGCTCAAAAAACGGGGCACGGGGGCTGGGAACTTGCAACTTGCAAGTGTAGGTACATGTGTATCACTCCAAAACAGACCCCAGCCGCAGTTGGAAATCGCTAGACTAAGCCACTAGTACGCCTGGCTCATTACAAGCCACGTACATCCTTACAGAACGCAGTGCTCCTCATCAGGCGAGGCGTCTGTCAAATTGCTTAAATTCAAGCGGGGATCGAGAGGAGGTTGGCTCGGCAGCAGCTACATTTCGCGGGCTGTTAAATTGAAGCATAATTCCGCCAGCAGCCGGCTGAAGAGCTGCAGCCTGCGATGAAATATGGCCGAAGCCAACGCATGTGGCAAGCATATGAAAGGCGGAACAGCGGCAAACAAACGGAGAAGTCAAGGAAAATGTTGTATTTATGCAAAAAACGGAATGAAAAATATTTTTTCCTGTATAAAAATATTTTTTTTTTTTTTTTTTTTTTTCAACTGCGCCAAGACACCCAGGCTTGTGTTGTAAAATGAAAACGGACCGAGCTCAGCTAAAGCTGCCTGCTATAATATACATACATAAGTATGAAAAAAGCGAAAAATAAATATTTACAGCAGGAGAAGAAGAAAAAAGAAAATTGCAATACATCAAATGAGTCGTGGATATAGGGGGGGTTTAGTCGAGGGATGAGCAGCGATCGAAAGGCGTAAAGACACCTTCGAGGTGTTCGGCGAAAGCGTTGGCCCTGTCCATCTCCGATCTGCACCAGCTGCCGTCGGTTCTTTGTACAGGATGGATCCTTTTCAGCGGCTGACTGATAGATTTGGTGACTCGCCATAAGTTATGTTGAGGGTCGCCTGGCTCAAGTTGTCGACGAACCCGTCAAAGGCCTGCTTTCTTAGTCTTGCCAGCGTTTCTGTCAGACATTTGGTCGCTCTATTGAAGGCGGTTTTGTCCAAAGGATTCCTCGAGAGTATCCACACTCTTCGGAGTCGTCGCTTTTCAAGTTTGAGTTCTTCGACTTCTGGGCTCCAAAAATGGATGTCCCTGTCAGTGGCTCTTGGGCGGTTGGAGGGCCTTGGTGCTGTTTCAGAAGCTGCCGCCTGAATATGGGCTGTTAACTCTTCTACAACGGTGTCGATGTCAAACGGGGAGTCAAGTGTCGGGCTGGGGTCGGTAACGTTGTACAGGTAAGATTGGTACTTGTCAACGTCTGTTGTCTTGTAGATCAGCTTTTTGCGGGCTGACCTGAGCAAGGCTAGGGTGAAAAGTGACACGGCAAAGGCGCTGTGGTTCGAGAAGAGGTCTTCTACTTCTCTCGCTTGAATTCCGGCAGAATCCAGTCCTCCGGAGATGGCGAAGTCTAGGACATCTGGGATTTTGTGGGGATCCGTAGGCCAGTATGTGGGTGCACCGGTTGCGTGACAGCTCAAGTTTCGGGACTGAATCTGCCTGTATAGGGCCGAGCCCTTTGGGTTCGTAATCCTGGAGCCCCACCAGGGGTGTTTAGCATTAGAGTCCCCTCCGATTATGAACTTGGGGCCGAGGCAATCCAGTAGCAAGCCGAATTCCTGTTCGTGGATGTTGTGCCTGGGGGGGCAATATGCTGCAGCGATTGTTATGTCACCGTTGGTAGTGGAGATTTTAATTTGGGCACATTGCACCCAGTCTTCGCACATGGCTGGAAGTGCCTCATACTTGATGCAGCTGCGAATAAGGATGGCCGCGCCCCCGCGACCTCTACCGTTCGGGTGGTTAGCGGCAATGAGGTCGTATCCTCTAATAGTCAAGTATGATCTGTTGGTAAAATGCGTTTCTGATATGAGGAGAACGTCTGCTTGGTGGGTCTTGCAATAAAGCTCGACCTCTGACCTTCTTTTTACCAGGCCGTTAGCATTCCATATGGTTATATCTAATTGCGTATGCATAAGGATTTGCAAACGGTGGCCATCATTTGGGCTATTTAACTCAAGACATTCTCCATCATGCGCTCAAACATAGATTCCATCCTAGCCATTAGGGCGTCCATTGGATTACTTGGAAGACTGGGATTGGGGTTTGAGTCAAACTGTGGTGCTCCGTTTTTTACTGCGCTAGCATAGCTGATGCTAGGGTTAATTTTGCTGAATTGAGGTTGCTGGCTTCTTGTGACAGTCTGCTTGGTGGCGAACGTGCTCTTTGCCTTTTTGTAGGCTGGACAGCCCTTGTAAGAGGCCGCGTGTGATCCGTCGCAGTGGAGGCAGACGGCTGGTTCACTGGCGATTTTGGTGCATTCGGACGATGGGTGCCAATCACCACACTTTACGCATCTGTACTCCAGATGGCAGTACCGTTTCGTGTGACCGAAGCCGATTTGTACCCGATTTCCCTCCGGAATATTTTGTCCCGACCTGGGCCAATAATGGGCAATTGTCTTCGATAATAGTTTGTGAAGAATAGTGTTTTCCTCTGCAATTAAAAGCAATGTACTTATTAATGGCGGTTCATGGCAAGTTCAACTTCCTTAAAAGAGAATACGTTGTTCCCGAGGTGACCATATGTTGCCCAAACACCATGTAATATGGGGATGTACCTATGCTATCATGCACCGAGGATCTCAACGCACAACTAATTTTATTTAACTGTTCATCCCAATCCTTCTAATCCGGATGAATATAGGCTCGGATCGCGGAGATCACCGATCGGTTTACCCGCTCTGAAGCGTTAGCCTGTGGCGAATGCACAGCGGTGAGTGTATGCCTAACCCCGTATTGTTGCATTAACTTCTGGAATGTGTGAGACCGAAATTGTGACCCGTTGTCCGATACAACAGTCTCGGGAGTTCCAAAAGTCATAAATAATTCCCCCTCTAAGTATTTTATTACCGCGCTTGTATCGATTTTCCGTACTGCCTTCAAAAATACGTACTTGGTGAAATGGTCAAGAACAATAAAGATGCCCACGTTTCCACTCCGCGACCTAGGATACGGTCCTAAAAAGTCGACAAAAAGCCTTTGGAAAAACCGCTGACTCTCCGGCGCTTTACCTAGCGGCGGTCGCAATATGTGGTTTGGAGCTTTTGTTGTTTTGCAAACCTGACATGCGTTAACGAAATCCTTTACATCGGGCACGAGTCCAGGCCAGAAGTAGTACCGCCTTATTTTCTCTATGGTTTTATGTATCCCCCCATGGGATGCCAACGGACTATCGTGTGCTCGCGAAAGTACCTCTGGAACTAATCCTTTAGGGATCCAGAGCTTCCATGCAAACTCGTCATGTACGTGCTCTCCTGTTAAATGTTCAGCTTTCCGATAAAGATAACCGCTATCGGTTTTCAAATCCGGAAAATTGTTTTGATTAGCTTCTACTTTCTGAACCAGCTCCGCGTACTCTGACGACTTAAAATGTTCAGAATTTAAGTCTACCAAGAAACCATCCCGCAAACCTATGGCGGCTATAAGCTCCTCGTTGACTCGAGACAATGAGTCTGGAACGACGTTGAGAGTTCCTTTTCGGTGCTCAATCTTGTACCGATACTTTTGCAATGCTAAGGCCCATCGTTTTAGCCGTGAACTCAAATCGTGATTAGACATCAGCCATTTCAACGACGCATAATCGGTGATGATCTTAAATTCGAGTCCTTCGACATAGGCTCTAAAACCCTTTAAAGCCACTATAGCGGCCAGACACTCTTGCTCGGTAACAATATAGTTACGCTGAGCTTTATTTAATTTCTTTGAGATAAATGCGATAGGACGCTCATCTCCTTCTTCCGAAATCTGCACTAATACGGCTCCAACCCCTGTCTTACTCGCGTCACAATGAATGGCGAAAGGTTTTGTGAAATCAGGACTACACAATACTGGAGCCTCGCTTAGACATTTCTTTAATGCCTCAAAAGCTGTTATGGCCTCCTCTGTCAAACTAAACTTCCGCTTTGTGGTCATTAAATCCGTCAACGGAGCAGCAACAGATGCAAAATTAGGAACGAACTTCCGATACCACCCGCACAGGCCCATAAAGCTCCGCAATCCCCTCAGACTTCGTGGCAAAGGAAAGTTTCTTATAGCATCCACCTTTTCAGGATCGGTACGAATCCCGCCGTCTCCAATGATGTGACCTAGGTATTTTACTCGTCGCATACAGAAGTGACTTTTTCCAACATTGATTGTCAAACCTGCAAGCTTCAATTGTAAGGCTAACTCCCTCAGAACTTCGAGATGTCTCTCAATAGTCGCGGAGACTATCAACAAATCATCTAAATAAATAAAGACTTCATTTCTGAGGTGCGCAGGCACCACCTTGTCCATCAATCGGGACATCGTACTTGTCGCGTTGCACAGCCCGAAAGGCATGACCTTAAACTGATATAGAGGTCGTCCAGGGACCGTAAAAGCCGTTTTGTCGCGAGATGCCACATCTAATGGAACTTGCCAATAGGCGTCTTTCAGATCCAAGCTGGATATAAATTGTGCTTTCGGCAACCGACTAAGAATGCCGCTGATTTGTGGAAGAGGATATGCATCCTTTTCGGTGAAACTGTTCACCTTCCGGCAGTCGAGACAAATTCTCACCTTTCCGGGCTTCGTTACCATGACGATTGGGGACGACCATGCGCTTTCGGATTCCTCTATTACGCCGAGCTGCAACATCCTATCTATCTCAGCGTACATAGACGCTTCTACCGCCGGTGAAACCGGGAAATGGCGTTGCTTGACCGGCTTGGCCGTACCTACATCTATTGTATGGGTAACTAGATTAGTTCTCCCTAGACCTTCTTTCGCAAAGGATGGAAAACAACTAATTACGGAACGTAATTTAGCCTGGTTTGTTTCGGATAGCTTATGCTGATCGACTTCATCTATGCAGTTGGTGTCCGCCGACTCCAACTCTGCAATATTTAAGCCTTTTGGCAGCAGATCGTAGCTCTGCCAGAAGTCAATGCCCAGATATAAATCTTGCTTTAGCGACGGGACCAAGTATATTTTTAGTAATTTTTTAACTTCATTGTACTCCACCTCGATCGCTAAATGACCCAATATCTGCTGGGATCTTCCATCCGCCGTGGATGCGTTTCCCTTGATGGCTCGGTATTTGTGATTTTTTACGACTTCGTTAGCTAACATGCCACCAAAACAACTTATCGACGCGCCTGAGTCTAATAAGCCAAAGACTGTTCTATTAAATACTCGAATGGGTACAAAAGGTCGAGGATCTTTTGATTTTGCAGAAAGAGAATTTATATACGCCACACCTAACTGGCATTTCTGCACTCTTTGCCAAAACGCTTTGATTCGTCTCCCACTACGCGATTTTCGCTTTTCTAAGTCGGGTAAATTGTTAAATTCCGGGATGTCTATATTTTTTAATTTTTGAATTTTATTGTGAAGCCAAAGACTTGCATTTTGTGATTGCTCGTCTGTGGCCGGAATACCGTCGACGGTAACTTCTTCCTTTATTCCTCGGTCATCGTCGCTTGGCTTCGAACGGCACTCGAAGTCTTCTTTTTGGGTGGCAACTTCTGAGTGCCGTGTTGTGGGTTTTTTGAGCATCGGGCACAACTTGGTTTGTATGTGTTGGTCGCACCACAACCGTAACAGAAAACCTTTCGTTCCGATACGCAATCTTGGTATCTGTGTCCCTCCTTACGACAGTTCCAACACACCAAAGAAAACGCATCTACTTCTTTCTCGCTCTCGGACTCAGTTTCTTCTTGAAACTTAGACTCTATCAGAAACTCGGAAACCTCTCGTTTGGACGGAGTGCTTCTGATATATCCTTGATTGAGATTTATGTCTTCCAAAAACGCTTGCCGCCTCCGACAAATTTGTCTTAGTTCTGACACCGTTTTTATGTCAAGATTTAAAATTTCGTGCCTTATTTCAGGGCGAAGGTTGTTCCGCAGGACTCTTACTACTTTGAGAGAAGACCACGGCTGATCGAGCTGATCCATGAGCTCCGATATCCTATCGTAGAAGGAATCAAAAGGCTCGTTTGGCTTTTGCTTGGTGTTCCTAACTAGTTCTTCTATGTCACCATCATCCCTACTTTGTCGGAACTGTTGCCGTAAAGCCGTGCAGAAACTATCCCAACGGACTTCGCCGTGAGCTTTGTGGTAACGCCAATAGAACTCATTGGCTTTCCCCTCGAACAGGACACTTGCGTTCCTACATAGCATAGTGAAATTGCTAGCTAATGTTTCTCTCGTGAGAGCCTCGACACGATAAATAAAATTGTCTACGGCCATTCCTTTCCCCGAATACTTAATCTTCCAACCATTAAGTATCTGTACTACCTTATCGGGTCGATTAGATAAGTCGGAAGTTGTGCTGCGCTGCGAAACTGGAGACCCCAAAAAGATTGGAGCACGGCCTGAATCAGTCTCCGTTGTACCGGCCTATTATCCTCATTTTCGGACGGTTGTAAATCCGATGTCCCATTCTGCACGTTTACTACGTTAGCGTTTTGAGTTGCTAACCCTCTTGTAATATTTTCCACTACTATCGTTTGGACTAGCTCTGCCATCTTCTCTGACAGAGTACTGAGCAATCTACGTTCCATGGCTAGCAACGTGATAGCATTCGCCGTAATGACGCTTGTATTGTTCTCGTTCGTGACATTTGCATTTGAATTGACTCCTGAGGTAGACGCCAATTCTTCGGATACTTGTTGCTCGCTATCTGCGTTTTGCCGAATCTTGGATTGACTACGAGTTTGTCGATCCTGATTTTCTATGGCTTTTGCAACCTTCGGTCTACAAACCACTTTACAAATCGGACAATGTGCGCTTTTCTTCCAATGCGCTTCGATGCACCGCTTGTGAAATTCATGTGAGCATGCTGCTCGACATACCTCCACAGCATTAACTTCCCCATTACAAAGTGGGCAGACTAAAACAGAGCTCCCTTCAGCTCCTCTTTCCTAGGAACGATCTAACCCCATTTTGTGAGCTTATGTCAATATAATTGTTCAAGAAGGAACCTAATCTGTAATGTTCTGATCTAACGAGGTAACAAAACTGTAAGCCAAAACTTTTGTAATTGTAACCCAAAAAAATATAACCAAATATTACGATATAATTGCAAAGAATAATTATGAAAATAATAACGATATAATAAGAAGAATATAATAACAAAATAATAAAAGGTATATTCGGGAAAATTTCTTTTCTTAGATATTGAAAGATACTTAAACTGAACTCTTGCTGGATGTCACCCATCGTAGGGCATAATTCTTTGTTAGTCTCCTTGGAAATAATAAAATTTTGTAGAATTAAATTTCGAAAAGATTGAAATCTAATTCAAGGGAAGCAGTTACTACCTTAAGTCGGCTTGGACGGTGGCCTGTTCTAAGCAATTCCGTATTCCAGGTCGCGACTTATAGAAGTGAAATGCCCGAGAGAGGGAAACAAATAGAAATTGTGACAACTTATTCGGATCGAGCATCTCTCGCAAGTAACGCCTCGATTTTCCGTACAGTTCAGTATGATCACGTCTTTCTATTAAAATTAGGTGGCTAGTTAAATGACTCAATGTTTTAAAACCGGGACAGGGTTCGGCCTAAGCTCCGCTACCTCTGTATTCCTCCGTCTAAGCGACATCTTGTCATTTCTTCTAATGTTGAGGAAAATTCCCTTGAATATCTATTTTCGGACAGCTACGAATATCAACTATCCATAAGCTGTATTCCAGGACAAAATTGAAACTCAAGGAATATTTTGTTAGTGTAGAAAAAAGATTTTAAAATGAAATACAAAAGAATTTTGAATTTATCCTCCCGTGAGTCTCAATGAATAGCATTTTCCATTAAGGTCCCACGAGTTGGGCGCCACTTTCTTTAATAATAATAATGAATTATATCTGTAATGTGCAACGGTACGGTGTGGACGGATTGGAAGAGTCTGTGCTAGCGGGGCACGCTATAGGGTCCGGCTACTGCTCGTCGGCTTTGGGGGTGGTGGTCTTGCTTGGACGGACTCTATCACTCACTACACATTATTACTATTAAATCAAGAATTGAGCGTGCTTGCGACAAACTAAATGAAAGGAGGACTGAACCGGAAGAGTTCGGAGGAATAAATTCGGAAGGACGGAAAGAAAGGACAGACAAAGAGAAGACTATTCATTTGGCAAGACACTGGTGTTGTTGTGCTTGATAACTGCCCACCCTACCTATGATCACCGGCCGCTAGAGCATCGCTCTGGTGATCCCTTTAACACCCTACATCCGGGCAGACATCAGCTGAGTTCAGTCACTTGAGATTTTAAACGTTCATGGTTTTATTCTTCAAAAACGAAAATAAACCTTCCATCCTTGATTTTTAGAAATAATTACAGGTATTAGAAATTCAATTCAAAGGGTTTAATAATAAAAAGTGTATATGATAATTCAAAAGGACTTAACATAATAATACTTGTTTTAAAAGAAAATTAAACTTTAACCATTTCAATATTTAATATTTTTTAGAATTAATTCAGTTTTCAAATCGTGCCAATGGATGCTAATGGTTTTATGCTTTACTTTACTTTTAATATGCGAGCTTATTTAATGGATATTCAAAAATAGATAGAAAATTCAATACTTGTAAAAATAATAATAAATTGGCAGTTATTACTGGGGTTTATTTCTTTGTAAAGTAGCCAAAGTAATTAAAGACCATATAAATTTGGGGTAACTCACAGATTTTTCTAGTCCAACGACGAAAGATCAATCCTTCTCGTCGGAGTGGCTGAAACAAATGCAGCGCTTGGCTAGCTGCCATAGTTACTAGTAAATTTGGGAATTATGGCTGACTTTAAAATGTACAAATAAACCCAGTGGACAACTGTTTCTTACATAGAAAGCACTAATTTAACTTTGGATTTTATTTTAGTTCCATTATCGTAGATTTAATTAATTACTAATTTAAGAAATAAAAAAAACCGTGAATTATACTTGGATGGTTGAATCCGAGTGGCAGAAGGCTCTCAAAAGAAAACTTTTAGAATTTAGAGCCACTCAAACAAAATGTAATATTAGATTCTTTCACTTATAATTGGGAGTTGAGGCCACTTAGTAGAAATAGTGATTTTTAAATTAAATGGAAACTACTAAATGCTGCATGTAGCGGTAGCGAGAATGTAATGACCCGGAGAGAGCGACATAACTGGGCACGTGAAAGTGAGGTTTCACTCGATCACTAACGGTGAGGTCGATGACCTAGGCCAACAAGAGAAATGGCGGCGCAGCCTATCTCCGTTACTCGGAAAACTTTCTTGAGCCTATGATCACTCTAAAACTTAAGATTTTTCCCGCATCTCTCGATCTTTTGGGTCTATATACACATTATTTGGTCGAGGTCCGCCAGTTGTTGACAAATTTTCAGCACTCAATCTTAGAATTTCACGACATAACCTGATGGCTTGGGTCTGTTCACTTTTTAGCGGCGGTCTTTATTTTAATTCTCCTCACTCTTCCGCCTGGGCACTATCAAATGATATGCCCCAACAAGGCTGTCCGGGAGAACGTCCCCTCTCGGCCAACGTTCTGGGGTGAGCTTGGTCGTTGTGAGGTTGTACCCGATTTGCCTCCGGAATATTTTGTCCCGACCTGGGCCAATAATGGGCAATTGTCTTCGATAATAGTTTGTGAAGAATAGTGTTTTCCTCTGCAATTAAAAGCAATGTACTTATTAACCAAGCACTCTGCGCAGGCATAAATACACTTACACACACACACACTCCGCAGCTCGGAACTTTCAAGTCCGGCTCGCAAAATTTTCAGATCGACGTCGGGGTGAAGTTCACTTTGTGGGTCAGGAGTTTATCCTTGCGACACTGTTGCACGTCATGCTTCGTGTGGAGTTCAATTGGAAAACAAGTCGAATCCGATATAAGAAAAGAAATGAGCCGACGGCTTAGAAAAAAAATTGCAACTGCATTAACAGCTGCATTTGCGCTCACACTTCACAACACTTTTTTTTTAGCTAGTAATACCATAGATGGTTAAAAAAAATACCAAATATTAGTTAATAACTATTTCTACTATTACTACAAGAAATAGTAGTAAAAATAGTGCTAAATCATTCAGCTTTTGTCCGACAGAATTTGGTTGTCTGAATTTCGGCTAAGTTAAACAAAACCGTCTTCGGTCCCCGCTACAATTGCACTTTTAGTTCCTCCAAAACCGGAAGATGCAGCCCAAGTATATAGTGTTGAAGACGAGTTTGAAAGTATACTATATTTTGATCTTGATTTAGAAGAAGAACGCTTAAATTAATACAAGTTTATGCATATATTTTTAAGTTTTCGTTAATTAAGATATGTTATAATATGCAAAAATATTAAAATATAAAAATTTTCTAACAATTGTGGATAAAAAATAAGGAAAAGAAAAGTATAACTAATATGAAAGTGTAATTAATATGAATTTTATAAATACTGCAGTTCAATTATGTAGGAGGCACGGTTGTAGTGTTAAAAAAAAAAAAATCTGAAATTCAAAAATAATATAAGCAGCAAATTTTCCAAATTTCAACTTTCTAACTTTAATATTACGGTTATGGCCAAAATAAAGACATTTCATCCCAATGTGGCATGGAGGTAGATGGTCTTCTTGGTAGCGTTGATTCCTGCGGTGATGCTCCTGGATTGCGGCTTGAGGCGGTTTAACGACGCGGTGAATTTTTTGGATACCAAATATTTAAAAGGGTCGAAAATCGAACGAAAAAATGATCCTGCCTCATCAACGTTATAATTTCGATTAAATTTTTCTCTAATCTTAAGCCTAACTTATCTATTGCGGCAAAGCGGGAAGATTTCGCACAAGAGCGAATATGACCTTTCGATCCCGCTCCGCCCTAAGCTATCTTAGGGTAAATTTAGAGACTTTCAAATACAAAATACAATTCAACTGTAAACTATACTTCAAATTTACGACAAATTCAATAATAATAACAAATCCATTAACAGTGTTCGGAAACCACTTCCGTAAGAACGGAGAGAAATCCTGAAGAACCTGAATAGCGTTTTGCATTTCATCAGTCGCCATTGCATAAAATGCCGGAAAATTATGAGTTCCAAAAAAAGCTTAGCACCATGCAGGACCTGGATTTCAGGTCCTTCTCGCTCTCGTCAACGTAGCGCTAAGTCTAGGTCCTTACAATGCT